>NC_139248.1:30579678-30786623 GCF_977018435.1 Lepisma saccharinum
GTGATCGGTGGAAGTGGAACAGGAAACTGGAATTTCTGCAATTCCCTTCTCTGACATCCCTGTCAGGAGTCCAGATGCCAGTCCAATGGACTATTGTGCTTTCGGACTCCTCAAGCGGCACCTGTCCCATGGTCGAGTCCGCACCATCTCCGGCCTGTGGAAAGCCTGTTACGAGGAGTAGGATGCAATACTCATAGTCCATCTGCAATGCAGTCTCCTGCAATGGAAACTCCGATGCCGGGCAATAGTGGTGGCCTGCAGATTGAACACAACCGGTGGTGGAAACACTGCATTTCCTAGGTAGGTGGCACATTCGAATTCGGCTCAATATAAATGAATCAACCTCTGTAATATAGTGTACTGTACTACCGTAAATATATTATTTTATTTAACATTGATGGAAATGATGAATTTATTTTTGTTTGATTCAAAAAATACAATTGAAAGAATTGAGGTAATTTGCAGTATTATTTGTAGTTCTAAATTTTGAAAAGCTTATTGTAACACTGCTATTGTGCTACCGATAAGTAAAAAAAAAGTCTTCTCTGTTGACACATATTCAATCATGAAGGAGGAAAGGGTCCATAGGTAGTATTATCATTTACTTAGCATCTGCTCCTGAATTGTCAAAAGGTACAGCATTTTTTCAACACATTGTCAGTACCTTTATTCAGTGCCAAATGTTTGTATCATGAATATGAAAACCACGCATATCTAAAGCAGAGATGTAATATTTAACGGTGTTGAAAATTTTGACAATGAAGCAACACTTGACCACTTGGGCTCAAGTGAAAGTGAACATTTTCATCTGCAGGGACTGCAAGAGGAGTAAACAAATGACTGTCCACTTTAGTTTGCAAATTGACTGCATTTTTTTCTCTTTTTTGTACAACTGTCAGTGAAGCATTAATATTTCTTTGAATATATTCCGTCATCCATTAAATCCATCTTCCATTCTCTTGTTTACTAACTTTGCCCTCATATAAGTTTTTACTCATTACAGATCCATCTGGTCGAGATGAAGAAACTCCCATTCTGATTGTGAAGCAAGGGTTTGAACCTCCAAACTTCACAGGGTTCTTCGGAGTCTGGGACATAGGACTATGGAATGTAAGTTTTCATAAGCGTATACTTTATTCAGTCACACATACATACAGAAACTAACACACATAGGAGCTTGCTATGTGATCTTATGTAAAGGTTGCTTCGATAATAACACTGATGAACAAATTCAAACTTTTTTTTGCTCCTTTGAACGAAAATAGGTGATTATTTATAATTCGACCCCGCTGAATCCAAATCTGAAAGTAGAAATGCTGTATCACCTATCGTTTTCCCTGGATTTTCATTTTTTGTTTTTAATAAAAATTTAATTCCCTTTGTAATAATACATCGAAATTTGAAATTATTTTTGTTTGTTTGCTCATGAAATAAGATTTAAATATTAAAGTGAATAACTATGAAATATAAAAAATAAAAAATATATATATAGGACCGATTTTGACTGTTCAATGAAGAAATTTCATGCAAGAAAAAGGAAAAACATACATTTTTACTCGCATTTTCAAAATTTCTTTATTGAACTCTGCCGTTTGTAACTGCCACCAGAAACCTGTTCTTTGAGGTTCCAACAGTAGTCTGCTCGCATGTTCTGTCCCGATTTTCCTGCATATCGTTTCTCCATGACAGAAATATCCTGGTGAAATCTCTCGCCGCATTCGTCACTAACCGTGCCCAAGTTAAGGGGGAAAAAGTCCAAAAAGTGAATTTTCAAGTACATATTGCACCCCATGCACTGATAACAACACTTCAACAAGTTCTTAACAAGTTCCTTGTAGTTGTCATCTTTCACATTTCCAAGAAAATTACAGCATACTTGTCTGAAAGCTAACCAGGCGCATTTTCTCTTTTTTTGTTAGCAATTCCACAAAGTTGTCATCATGATCTCATGGATTTGCAGCCTAATAAATATGCCTTCTTTTAACTTACTATCACTGAGTTTATGAAATATTTTTCTCAAGTACCCAAAACCCTCACCGTGTTTATCCAAAGCCTTAACAAAATTTTTCATCAGCCCTAACTTTATATGCAACGGTGGTAACAAAATCTTGTCTTTCTTAAGTAGAGGGTGATTCCTAACACTCTTTTCTCCAGGAATTAAGTTTTTTCGTATGGGCCAATCCACAATGTTGTAATGTTTATCTTCTGCCCGGTTGTCCCATTCGCAAAGAAAGCAACAAAATTTTGTAAACCCAGATTGCATGCCTAACAGTATACCAATCATTTTGAGGTCTCCGCATATCTGCCAACCATATTTTTCATAATTTATCACTTTTAATATTGTATCCATATTTTCATACGTTTCCTTCATGGTGGAAGAATAGGTAAGGGGTACTGATGGGTATATATTCCCATTATGCAACAATACTACTATTAAACTATTCTTAGATGAATCTAAATATAGTCTCCACTCGTTTGGGTTGTGACTCCTACCAAGTTCTTGCGGAAGGCCTTCTTCATCATTGCAGTAAGTTAACTCATTACTAACAGAAAAAAATGTGTCAGTGATTGTTGGCGTTTCCGATATGACACCTTAACACCATCTTGTAATGAATTCCACCCTCGGAGACGAGAACCTAATAATTGCGCTTGAACTTTAGAAAGGTTTACGTCTCTGACTAGATCATTTAGTTCGGATTGGGAAATAAACTGAGGCATATTTGGATCGGTGTTTGAATATGAGGGTCCAGGTTCGTCATCTGGAGAAGCACTGCTTGGTTCTGTTTCATCCACTGTCCATTCTTTAGGAGGCTTAGGAATTGGTATAAAATCATAACTCGTAGGTTTCGTGGTGGAAGGAACAATCAGGATAAAATATAGAATGTTTTGATTTAGAACTATATCCCACTATGTTTGTTAA
Source organism: Lepisma saccharinum (assembly GCF_977018435.1). Taxonomy (NCBI): domain Eukaryota; kingdom Metazoa; phylum Arthropoda; class Insecta; order Zygentoma; family Lepismatidae; genus Lepisma; species Lepisma saccharinum. Next base: position 30,582,599 of record NC_139248.1, read on the forward strand.
ACAGAAGTAACAATCCGTAGTATGATCTTTCTGTTCTGTCCTATTACAGGGTTTCCGAGGGGCATTGATTTGTGAGTGTCATTAAGCCAACCACGTAAAGTTCGCGAACAATTACAACAAATTTTACCTGGTGCTCAGCTTTTTCCCTTCTCTACTTTACTTCCAAAATACAACTCATATGCTTTTTTCACTATAGGAGTGATACTATTTCTCTCTGACTTCGGAGTAAATACCCCGCAAACATAACAAAACAAGTTCGGGTTATTCACACATTTGCGTGACATGGCGAACTCATTAATTGACTTATAATATATTTCTTTAAAAAACAATTATGAATGCTCTTATCGTTTTGTTAAAATACAACTTACACTTCACTTCACTATACACAATATTACATTCACAATTTCACGAACATACACAAACATAAGATACGGCTACTCGCGAAGGCTACTCGCGAAGTTATCGGAAAGGAAGTTAAGACTCGACTAACCCACAAAAGAACAAATTTTAACAGAGAAACAGGAAATTTCTCTACTGCCAGATGTTTCCTCCACTAAATATTAAGTGCCAGTCATAAACACACAAGGTCGCTGAAAAGTTCTTATCCATTTGCTAGGAACCAAACGTTAAGCCGGATTCGGAGTAGGGTGCGGAGACCTGAAACCATAAAACTATAAAATGTGGGTGTTCTGCAAAAAATTTAGGTGATACAGGAAAACGGATGCGATATTCGTTATCAGCACATCTGAATACATAAAGATCACTTAGTTTTTTTTAAAGGAGTATTTCATTGTTTATCAGTGTAATGTATATTTATGGACCTGAACTTTATCTTGTTTATTTATTTGGTCTAGGAATTAATTCGTTCGGTTGTTATGCACACATTGAAACTGTAGTTCAAACACAAAATACATAAATACCTTAAGAAAAATATTGCCCATCGCGAGCCACCACTTTCACCCATCTGTCAGGCAAGTTACGGATTCTGTGGCGAAAGAAGTCCTCATCCTTTGAAGTGATCCAGTCAGAGACCCATTTTTTCGATATCTTCTGAAGAAGTGAACCGCTCTCCAATCAAATCGTTATTCATGCAGTCGAACAAGTAGTAGTCCGAAGGAGCAATGTCTGGTGAATATGGCGGGTGGGGTAAAACTTCCCATCCGACATTTTCTAAATAGGTTTTGACCGGTTTTGCGACATGTGGGCGAGCGTTATCATGTTGAAAAATAAGTTTATCATGTCTGTTCTCCCATTCTGGTCGTTTCCTGGCCAGAGCTTGCTTCAAACGCATTAATTGTCGTCGATAACGTTCTCCATTAATAGTATCACCCGGTTGCAGCAGCTCATAGTACACCACACCTTTCATATCCCACCATATGCACAGCATAACCTTTGCACAGTGAATATCTCGTTTCGGTTGTGATGGACCTGGCTCACCTGGCTTCACCCAGGCCTTTTTTCATTTCGGGTTCTCGTAATGGATCCACTTCTCATCGCCAGTAACAATGCGATGCAAAAACCCCTTTCTTTTCTGTCTTTGAAGCAGCAATTCGCAAATGGTTTTTCGTCTTTCAACGTCTCTTGTCTTTAAATTCATGTGGAACCCAATGTGACATCTTTTGAATCATTCCCATGGCTTTGAGGCATTTGGAAACTGTTGTTTGATCAACGCCTAATGCTTCTGCAAGTTCTTCCTGCGTTTGACACGAATCCTGATCGAGCAATGCTCTCAATTCTTCGTCTTCAAATTTTTTTGGCTGTCCAGGTTGCTCTTGGTCTTCCAGGCCGAAATCACCACTTCTAAACCATGCAAACCACTTCTGACACGTTCGCTCAGCTAGCGCATGGTCACCATACACTTCCACCAAAATACGATGACTTTCGGTAGCACTTTTCTGCATGTTAAAGTAATGAAGCAGAACACCCCGAAAAAACACTTTATCTGGCACGAACTGCGCCATGTTCAGTTGACTACAAAATGCTGTTGTTGACGTGTCAATCAACTGCCCTATACTATGAACGATACACGCTGACAGGAGTTTTCAACGCATGTGTGGATACACGGAACTGTGGGACGATACGCTCGTTACGCCATCTCTTGTCCAGGTGCACGAATTAATTTCTAGACCAAAATTTATTTATTTTTTGCAAAAATCTATGTTATTTTTCTTACTTTTCATGTTATTTTCCAAAAATTCACATTAAAAAACAAGCTGTACTTCAAGAGCAGCGGTGGTCTAGTCAGTATGGTGTCTGACTGCCATGCAGGAGACCCAGGTTCGATTCCAAGGGTGGGTGATCTAAGTTCGGAATTTTTCGAACCTTGCCCCTGCATAAAGCGGGGCTAGCACAGTGTCAAATCAATGGCTACCTGGGTAAAGGTGACTGGAGCATGGTGCTGAACACATCACCAACAAAATGTCAAGAATGTGTGGGGCTCTACCCCCACATACCCTAAATGTGCCTTCATGGCATGGTGTTATTATATGCATGGGGAACTTTACCTTACTCAGCATTAAAATGATAAAAAAAGAAACAAACAATTAATCCTTATTGTTAGTAGCGTGTACTCACAGAATTCCAAATTACAACATATGGGCTAAGTGTTTGGGATTTTTGCTGTTAAAAAAGGACAGTTAGTTGCCTTAAATAGTTTTTTATTTTTAAATAAAACACATGTCACAACTTACGTGTGGTTTATCTGGCTCTTTCCAAGAAATTATTTTTGGCCCCATTGCCAAATCCTTCCTGAGAGCAGTCCAAAGAAATCATATTAAAACGATAAAGTGAAATAAAAAGAGGATAAACATCATATGATTAAAAACGGCATTGTGCTGGCTCCAGCTGGTTTGTATAAAAGATGCATGTCACTGTCTACTGTCATACAGCATTGACAATGGTTTACAGATGCAGGTTTTTTGAATGTTAGTCTTTGGAAAGAATCTGTTAAACCATACATAAGTAGTTATGCAAACCTGTAAGAAATTACTTGAGAACTTTTAGCTTTACAATTTTATTGTATGTAGTCTTAGACCCTTCTGGGTTGAAAGCATGTGGGATTCTTACAACCCAGAAGTGTCCATGACTGTACATTCTAAACCGGAGTAACGCACTTGACTTTGATGCTGATGCAAGCCAAAAGTTTAAGCTTGTAGTTTAAAGTGGGATCTGCTCTATTGTGTAATGTGCCTACTGGGAATCGAACCTGGGACTCCTTGATAACAACGTGACTTTGTTGCAAGGAATCCTGGATTCGATCCACGTTAAGTTCGAAAATTGCAAAAGCCATCATTTGTTCGCTTGTAAGAGAATGTTTCTTCATACTCGCAGAATTTCTACTTTTTTGCAGCATTTTTTGCTACATTAATGTAAAAAAGTGTAAATCGCAAGAAACACTAAAACTAATTGAAAAACCGAATTTGAGTTGGGACTTACCATGCACAAGAATGATCAGTAAAAGTCAGTTTTTTCATCTCAGTTGTCAGTATTTTTTAAAATGGTCAGCCGAGTCAGTTTTTTTGTTTGCATGACTGCAATTTCGTGATTTTTATATTTTGTTACTCTATTACGACTTCCTGTGTGATGATTATTTTTCAGTTCAATTAAAGGCAATTTTTTTTACCATTTTTCTATCAGTGATGAAAGCATTTTTTGAGTATTGGCTTTTTTACCTACTATGTTATTTTTAATATCACACAGGCAAGAGCAGCTCATGTTTATTACAATAAACATTGTGATGTTGATAAAGACAAGGAGCAAAATGAGAAAGAAATGAACGAAAGAGAAAAGGTGGAGGAATTAGAAATGCTAATGAAGGTAGACAATGAGACAAATAGTATACAAGAGACGGAAGCAAAACTGGAGAAGTTGAGACAAGAACCGAATGAGAAGAACATGATTGCTTAAATGTTTCCATGTGAAAAAGGCTGCTGAGAAAAAAGACATGGCAGAAGGCAACATGGCACAGCTCATGCTAGTAGGAGCGAAAAGATAAAAAGCAATGGAATAAGAGAACAAGAAAAGAATGGACTTTTTTACTGCCTTACATAATTTTCGACAATAATGAAAATGCTTATTGTCAAAAAAAAATGTGTGATGGCTGGCTGACTATGGAGATGGTGGAGGCCTGATAATATTAAAAAAATTAAATCCCACTTTTACTTTAGGGTAACAATTTTGAACCCTGGTGAAATCATGTGACACAGTGGTTCGGATAAAGTTATTACTGATTAGCTTATCTGGATTTAAGCAACCTTACTGAAGCACCATACTCTATTAGTGTTGCCCCTTTAGTCACAAACTATGGGGTATCATGGCACCTGTCACAATATTTTGAATTATGACTTTACAACTTAATATGCCTTAATTTCTTAACTATTCTCCTTTGCAGAAATTTGCACGTTCGGATAAAAAAGTGAGTATGGAATAAATTTCCACTCATAAGAATTTTAAAATATGTACAAGAAAGAGTTTTGATTAACGTAATAAATTCAATGCATTTATCTCTTAAAATTTCATGTTATAATGACAAGCAGTTGAATTTAAAAACATTATGTATATATTTATTTCAAGAAACAATATTAGTTAAAGAAATAGCAAGAACTTTGTAAATATTGAGTTTTGCAATAACATAACTTACTATTAGCGTAATAAGTTTATGAGTAAATTAACCACGTCACTCTAAAATAATCTTTCAGAGCAACTAAGCTAAATTTTGAATGTTATCGTAGTGTTAACATAAACTAATGTACCCATTAACAATGCCCTTTCTACAATTGCACAGGCAGTGGTGTACCCAAGGGTGGGGGGATGGTCATAACTACCACCTTTGATCCAATCTTCCTAAAAAAAAATAATAAAACCATCACAGGCAGAAAAAGAAAGCAACATGAGGACTGATCAATAAAAAAAAGTATATTAACCATCCCTTTCAAAAATCCTGGATACACCACTGCCACAGGACACAATGGTCCTTGCCAACCCATTTTTTTGCCAACGTTACAGATAGGCAACACCCAGAAAAATATATTTAAAATCATATTAGTATCGTAACTTTTTTCGAATTCTGTTTCATTAACATCAAAGAAGTCCCATTCTTGATTACTTTGCTTCAAACAGCACCATAAGGGTTCATGTGTTTTTGTAATTGTACTATATAAATAGTAGAATTTTCTTTGGCTGACATCATTTTTTAGATGATATTTCTACCTGGCAACACTACCATATTTGAAAATATGTGTTTCATGTGATTGCGTTTGTCACATATTCTGCTAGAAACTACGCTGCAAGGTATATACCCATGGTTTGAATTTTAGGAGTTACCATGACACGTTTAGAAGTGTACAATATATATGCATAATGTCATCGTAAAAGGCTACAGAAAAATCACTCAATCTGACTTACCACATTCATGCTGCATTTCGGATAGAAGTACGATACACAAAGAAAGACATATATGCATCTTGGAAAGTTGATCACACTCATGAAGCATTAGCCGACCTCCATGGTGGAGTGGTTAATACAGAATGCTATGCTGTCAGGGGTCCTGAGTTCGAATGCTGTCCTGGGCATGTGTGTTCTTTGTGAGCGTCTCTTCATCAATTGCATCATATCGTCACTCATCCTCATTTTAACTATTAGCCAAAAGTGGCAGAAAGGCAAAGTGAAATAAACCAAACCAATCACTCAATTTGTCAGATGTGGAAGCAAACATTGATGTTATTCCTCTAGAGGCAGCAGAAGTTACAGATAAAAAAAGAGTACGATGACAACAACATGATCGTGATTGATAACTTCCGATTTGACATAGTACGGAAAATAGAAGTATATACTCAATCTGTAACAATGGATGATTATCAACAGTCTACTGACAACATTCAATAGGCAATTGTTGAAGAAGACACAGTCAACTTCAAGAAATAAATTCCATTAATAACATTTTGATGGACAGTAGTGAGAGAATTGCCGTGTGTCACAAATTGTAAGATTGTGTCTGTTACTGGACGACCAAGTCGAAAGATTTCTTTGCCTCCTCTGCCAGGAGAGTTGGACACTTTTTGAAGAAAATTGATAATTGCGAGAGGTGAAGATGTTGGAAGTGTCGCATTCAAACACGATTTGTTTAGAATCTTTACATCAGAAGGGCATGGAAGATTTCCACAAATTATAATCTAATAAACTGCAATATCACGTACCTTATGCATTACTAGCCGAAAAAATAATTTCTAATCGTATTCTTGCACATGTTACTCGATTCCTCTCTCCTGCTCAACACAGCTTTCTCCTTCATGCTTCCTGTGACACAAACCTTGCTTGCTTGCTTACCTTATGCGGTCAACTTCCTTAGTGCCAGACAAGACATGGATGTAATTTATTTAGTTTTTCCAAAGCCTTTGACTCTGTCCCTCATACACAACTCATCCACATATTGTCAAACAGATTTAACATTCACGGCCCTCTTCTTAAATTACTTTCATCCTACTTGCAAAATGTAATCATATCAGGTTTCTCTTCGTCACGGCTCCCTGAAGTTTCAGGTGTGGCTCAAGGAAGTTCCATAGGGCCCCTGTGTTTCACTTTTTTCATGGACGATATTCATGAATATATTTCTCTTGAATGCTCAATTTTATTATATGGTGATGTCTGCAAGTTGTTTAGATACATCGCTTCAGTTCAAGACACATGTTGTATGCAAGACAATCTCAAACACAATGAACACTGGTGCTGAGACTGGAATGTGAAACTAAATCCCGAGAAATCTGTTGTTATGAGGTTTACCCTGAAATCCAACTTTACAGTATCATCCTATAAATTATGCAACCAAATTTTTCCGTTCGTACAACAAAACAAAGGTCTTAGAGTCATTTTCGACAGCAAACTCACCTTCAGCCACCACGTACATTACGGAACATCTAAAGCCATGAAAACCCTTTCACCAAATTTACAGATTTACAGATATGACACATGTTTCTGCCCTCAAGACCTATTTTACAATGTGTGTTTTACCTATTCTTGAATATAGTTCCTGTATTTGGTGAATGTCCTGTGAAAGCAATGGAAAGAAAACAGACAAAGTAGTAAATTTTTTCCTCAGAATAGTCAAGCATAACGTCCAGCCCTTGCAAATCTTTCCGAACACAAAATTCTATCCACTTTACAGATTAATGATCTTCCCCGTTTCCGTCAAGTGTCAGATTTGACATTTCTTTTCAGAATCATGAATGGACAACCTTTCACTTACGAACTCTTGCCACTTCTTCATATCCGGATCCCATGTACCAACAGCAAATGCAATACGTAACTTCTTTTACACTAAGTCTCCAAGGTTATCCCTGGAACAAAGATCACTTCTGTATCAACTACAAACCATGTAAAACTCATTAAAAATCCTCCAGGCTTCCATCTTTCGAAGCAGGCTTTCAGAATGGCATGCATCAAGCAGCTGAAAAGTAATTAATATTTGTTATACAAGCCTAGTTGTTATTGTTTTTATTCGTGTATTATATGTTTATGTATATATATATATATATATACCGGGTGTCCGAGAAGTCTTTGTATGAAAACAAAAATTAACTGTATCCGCTATATGCAACATAGACATGAAAAAATGGTACCAAAATGTTCGGAAACTATTCAAGTTTTATTGGCAATAGGAAAGAAATCAATAAATCTCCACGTGAGCACCCTTGGTAGCACGGAGTACATCTAGTCGAAATTCAACTTTTCGCCATGCATTAGCCAACATCAAAGGAGGGATTGATGTGATGACTTGGGTTATCGGTTGTTGCAGAGTTGCAAGATCGGATGCAGGAGTTCTGTAGACATTGTCTTTCACATAACTCCATAGAAAAAATCTAAAGGGGTTATGTTTGGAGATCGTTCAGGCCACGCCGTCGGTCCATCTCGACCAATCCATTTTCCAGGAAATGTCTGTTCAAGGTAGGAACGAACCTCCAGACTCCAATGTGGCGGTGCACCGTCTTGTTGAAAGATAACATCTGGGTGGTATTCTAGCAATTGAGGAACAGCAAACAATTGCAACATGTCGAGATACACTCCAGATGTTACGGTGTCCTTACAGAAAAAGAATGGTTCGATTATTCTGTCATGCAGCAGCGCGCACCAAACGTTCACCTTCGGGTTGCCCATGGTCGACTTCCTCACCTCATGAGGGGGCTCTTTACCCCAGATACGCACGATGTTCGAAACTGTCTCTGCACTGTCTTTTGTGACCTGCTGTCGTGAAACCACAGGACACACTCAGCCTTTTTCTGATTTGTGTACATTTCCGGTTTGCTGGACACTGGCACTGCTACACTACTGCAACGGTACAGAAATCTGAAACAAAAAAAAACTTGAATAGTTTCCGAACATTTTGGTACTATTTTTTCATGTCTATGTTGCATATAGCGGATACAGTTAATCTTTGTTTTCATACAAAGACTTCTCGGACACCCGGTATATTGTGTGTGTGCACACGCATGCGCTTCTCATTTGTAAATTTCATTTTGTCGCTGTTGATATCCTGATGTAAAATGGATTTCCATTTTCTATGTATTTAGGATTTTTCAAATAAATAAATATAGAGTTTGAGAAATGCGCCTGAAACAACATGTCATGATCCGAAAGTAATTCAAGATGCAATATTTGTTTTTTATGTATAGCAAAAATTCTGTAGAAGTCTACTTGAAACTACAATTAGTGTTCATAGTGCATGACATTACTATTGCTGTAAAGAAAAAAATACAATTAAGTGCCCCCACATACTACTTTATATTGATAAAACTTCTCAAATAATACAATTGTATGTTTCAGTGAGAATAAAATCATTCTTGTAGAAAGCAAAAAAAAATTCTCCTATTTTTTAATTTTTAAATATACCTAGGTATGGTGTTATTGTATAATTTTATTTTTTAAATGATAAAGTTGATAAAATGGTAAAGTGGAACCGGTGATACACCTTTTGATATGTTTCTCAATTCTAAGCAATTATTATAGGAAACACATTTTTTTGTTTGTTTGTTAGGTTTATAGATTTATAATGGGCACTGCAAAATCTATTTAACAGTTTCAATGGGGTACCACATACTTTCAAAATACAATCTTTTGACTTGTTCCATTTGTTTTGTTTAAGCACACAAATCAACAAAAGTTTTAAAAATATATACTCTCATGCGATTGGCATGTAGCATGTCTGCCTCTCTGTATATCTGTATATCTTACCTCGGAAATGACAAGAGCTATGGAAAAATTGGCGAACTGATAAATCTATCAAAAAAATAGCTCATAAATTAACTTGATTGATGCATCCTCTGGCCATGAGAGACAAGGTTCAATCTAAAGTAAAGACACAGTTTCTCATCAAACAGAAAATGTCAAGATATAAAATTTTCTGAAATTTAAACTTGAGAAAATTGCAATTTAACAAGACCAATTATTTTCATTGAACCTTCCATCTCTCTAACTGAAAATCCAAAGGGATGAATTTTTAATGTTGCAAGATCTGAAACTACTGAAGCAACAAGATGAGTGGACCTGGATAAGACAAGTGTATCATTGTGTCTGTGTTAACCATTCAAAATTGAAGAAGTTGAGAGATAATGCCACAATACATTTCCATATTTGTAACAAACACAGAATTTGAAGATGAAAGAAATACACAAATATGTGACTCGTGACTTTCATATTTTGAAGTGATTTGTGAAAGTAAATGTGCCTTTTCACTATCTTATCCCATCGCCTACAATTCATCCTCTTCGTCACAATTATGCCAAGATGCAGAAAAGCTAGATAAAATAACTGAAAAAGAAAGTAAGATATACAATGCAAAGGATCAATGCTTGTAATTTATTAGACACTTGCTTACCTATTTGTACATAAGCTTACAGCACTTCACGATTCTTTTGTCAGTGTTTCGGGGGAGGAGGAGGGAGCCAGTGGCATATTCTGAAAATTTGACCTGGTTTACTACAACAATTGTTATTTATTGTATATATTTATTATATATTCATTAAATACAATAGAAAAAAGAAGGCAGGTATATAAGTAAAACAGAAACAAAAAAAACTTCAAATTTTCTATGCATATGAAAAAAGTAGGTTTACCGGTTTTAAACCAGGTAACATGGTGGAATATGCTACTGAAGGGAAATGAGTTCGAGTGACTGCCTACAGTGTTTTGTTTACTCATGCTTTTGTCATTCTTTATGTTTTGCTAATCATTGCTTTTATTACATTTTTTTACTGAGAACTTCCTGCAAATATGTATGCAGCTCCTCACACTGTACTAATATCTTCATTCTTTAGAATAGAATTTAGATAAAAATAACAAAGGAATATATGGCAAAGTTAAAGTGGAATGAAAAAAAGAAGGAAACGTTAAAATAAGGCAGAGGAAAGAATGGTGATTCACAAAGAAACAACTGCTTTTGCCCAGTCATGGGCATTGTCTAGATTTTTGTGGTGTTGTGGCAAAATTGCCTATTTTCTACTATGAAAATCTGAGCAGCTAGAAATGAATTTCACATTAAGATTTATCTGACTACTCTAGGACAAATTTAGTAGATAGATCAGATTTGTGTTCAGATTTGGAGTTGTTTTAAACTCAGATCTGAAACCCATTTGCATTTGCATCTATATAAGGTAACCAAGATCTCAAAAACCATGGCAAATTAATACAATTACCATTGCATTTTGTCCTAGAACTGCAAGACATTTGATGAACTTCGTTCAGAACTGCAAGATAGCAACCCTGTGCTACAAGTCGATCTAGAAGACAGGAACGGAAGCTTGGCCTTCAACGACTTCTCCAAATATCCTATGGAGGCTTTGTTGGAGAAAGATCCAGAAAAATTGCCAACGGATGTTGATCCCACAATGAAGGAGGTAGGATTACAAGACAATATTTATAGTAAAATATGAGATGAGATTTTATGATCTTGGAAAAATGTAGGTGTGCATGGTGCTTGAGGTGCAATGAAGAGACAAAACTGAGTGAATAGTGTTGGAAATAGGTGAAATGTTACTACAAGCAGGAAATCATAGGTTTGATCTAGGCTGTTCAGGAAAAAAGCACTTTAGTAAAAAAAAATGCAATTTTACAGCAGACAGTTATTTGTTTATTCTTTATCCTTACTAGCAAACATTACAGTGTTGAATCGTCACTGTCTAGATTATTTACACACGCCCAATATAAAATTATACTTATTATATTTTATTTAATTGATTCCATGTGCATGTGACCAGTTCCCCCCTACTTTTCACCACTTTTGCCCCCCACACTATGCTAAACCTTATGTACAAAGGGAAATATACTGTCTTTGCCCCACCCCCCCCAGTTTTGGCACCTTGCCCCCCTCCTCCAGTTTTCGAACCCAATCACATCCACTGCATGTGACTTACGTGAAAGCAACAAAAAATCACAGTTTGTGACTTATGTACCTTTTCCACCCTAGAATTATCCTCACACATAAAGCATAATATTTCTTCCACAGTAAATTATATTACATTTAATGCATTTCTTCAGGTTCTTTGTCATTACTTCACAATGAAAATCTAAATTCTATGTACTAACTAACTAACTAACTCTCTAGCCTTCTTAAACCCGAAGGTTCATGGCTGCAGCAACACAGGCCTTCCATCTTTAACTATCTTGAGCAAGTTCTATATACTCTTTTCCATCCCTACCGATTTCCCTTAGGTCCATCTCAACGTTGTCCCTCCATCTTCGTCTTGGCCTTCCTACAGGTCTCTTACCATCAGGTCTCCCAACAAGAATCCTGTAAACTCCTCTTTCCTCTCCCATTCATGCCACATGGCCTGCCCACCTAAGTCTTCTTGATTTAATTATTCTAATAATATCTGGACATGAATACAAATTATGTAGTTCTAAATTATGTAACCTTCTCCACTCACCTGTCTCCTCATCCCTTTTGGGTCCAAAGATTTTCCTAAGGATCTTATTTTCAAATACTCTCAATTTATGTTCCTCTTTCAATGTAAGGAACCAAGTTTCACATCCATATAATACTACAGGCAAAATTACTGTTTTGTATATTTTAACTTTTAGTTTCTTAGATATTAAACGAGAAGACAAAAGTTTAGAAAGAGAGAAGTAACATGCATTTCCTGAATTAAGCCTACTTTTTATTTCCTCTTTAATATAATTTTCATTTGTTAATATTATTCCTAAGTATTTGAATTTGGAAACTGGTTCAAACGAGTTGTTATCAATAATTAGATTTTGGTTATTACTTAACACTTGGTTTCGGCCTGTAAGCATATATTTAGTTTTCTCTTTGTTAACTTCCAAACCTATCTCTTTAGCAGTTTTGAAAAATATTTTAGCATTATTCTTAATTGTATTCACATCATCCCCCAGTAAGTCTACATCATCTGCATATGCTAACAACTGAGTCACACCATTTAATTTTAGTCCTTCTTTAGTTTCTTTTACCTTCCTAACAGCATATTCTAAGGCAAAATTAAAGAGCAATGGAGATAATGCATCTCCTTGTTTTAACCCATCATGAATTGTAAATTTGTCAGACATATTAATACCCACACGAATTTTACTTTCTGTTTCACTGGTGCATATTTTTATCATACTAACAAGCTTCTTAGGTATTCCAAACTCTACTAATATATTATATAATTTATCTCTTTTGACCGAATCATATGCTTTTTTGAAATCAATGAATAGCTGATGGACATTATGATTATATCACCACTTTTTTTCAAGTGTCTGTCTGATGTGAAAAATTTGATCTGTAGTTGATCTGTTACGTTTAAATCCACATTGATAATCACCTATAATTTCATTAGCATATGGTGTTAGTCTTGTTAAAAGAATGTTAGACAATATTTTGTATGTTGTTGAGAGTAGAGAAATTCCACGGTAATTATTGCAGTTCATTTTATCACCTTTTTTAAACACAGGAACAATTATGGATTCTTTCCACTGTTGAAGGATTTCTTCTTTATTCCATAAACAAATTAATTTATGAATTTGACATATTAATGAATTTCCACCATATTTAATTAACTCAGCTGGTATTAAATCAATGCCAGGTGCTTTGTTATTCTTTAGCCTTTTAATAGCATCTTTAACTTCAGTCAAGTTAGGTTCTGGAACTAAAGGTTCTGCTGTGTGGACTTCATTTACTTCTGATTTATCTCCTACATGGACATTTAAAAGGTCATTAAATTAGTTCTTCCATCTATTTAGAATATCGCTTGGGTCAGCTAGAAAATCACCGTCTTTATCTTTTATCAAGTTTACTTTAGGTTGCCACCCCTTTCTAAACTCATTTACACCTTTATGTAAATCTCTGATATTTTTATTTTTGCTGTTTGTTTCAATTTCGTTAATTTTGCTTTTCAAGTAATCTCTTTTTTTTCTTCTAAACGTGCGGTTAACTTCTCGCTTTATTCTATTATAATTGTTTAGATTTGTATCATCAGAGTTATTTAACCACCTAAGTCTAGCCTGATTTCTTATTTCTATTAGATTATGACATTCATTATCAAACCATGGCTTACTTTTTCTCGGTTTATGGTATCCTGTACTTTCTTTAGCTGCTGATTCTATTGCATTATGTATGTGCTCCCAATTCTTATTTAAGTCTGTTTCATTTATGTTTTCATCATCATTTAAATCCTGCAAAACATCAAATCTATTTGACAGTTTAATTTGGTAATCTTTCTTAATTCTTTCATCAGTAAACTTTCCTCTATCAAACTTTAGAACTTTTAGATTTTGTTGCTTATGATTTATCACTGAGAGCCTTTCTCTTAATTTAGCAATTACTAAATAATGGTCACTGGCACAGTCAGCACCTCTATGTGTACGAACGTCAATTATACTAGTATGCCTTCTCTTATCAATGAGAATATGATCTATCTGATTATGAGTTTTACCATCTGGAGAAGACCAGGTATATTTATGGATATCTTTATGTTTAAAAGTGGTACTTTTCACAATTAAATTCTTTGAGGTTGCAAAAGTAATCAATCTTATACCATTATCATTACTTAATTCATGAAGACTTTCTTTACCAATCGTGGGTTTAAATGTCTCTTCTTTGCCAATCTGTGCATTACAGTCACCTAACAGAATTTTCATATCATACTGAGAAAATTTATCAAAGATCTGTTCTAACTCTGTATAAAAATCATCTTTAGTAGTATTATCATCTTTATTTTCCGTTGGTGCATGTATGTTTATTAAAATAATTTTACATCACCTACCCTGTAAAACTGCATATGATATCCTATCATTAATAAATTCTACTGTTTTAAAAGCCGAGATAATTCTATTATTTATGAAAAAGCCTGTTTCAAAATCATGATTTTCAGTACCACCATAGAAAAAAGTATAATTTTTAGTTTTACAATTCCCTTCTCCTGGCCACCTAACTTCCTGGACAGCTACTACATCTAATTTATACTTAACTATCTGATTAACTGTACACTGAAATGCCCCAGGCCGGAAAAGGCTCAGAACATTCCAGTTGCCTAATTTAATATCCTTATTCCTAACGTAGATCTTATCCTTAGTCCAGGGACCTCCCAAAGTAGTCCCCACCCGGAGATCCGAACGGGGGACTATTTTACCTCCGGAATATTTTACCTTGGGAACATCCATGGCCTTATATTGTTGTTTCTTGACAATTTTTTTTTACAGTGCAGAGTTGTCAGCTCTACGCCTGACCCCCAATATGAATGGAGGAACTACTACACAAGACAAACATAAACACAATAGACAGCACAATTACTACACAAGACGAACACAAACACATTAGACAGCACAACTACTACACAAGACACACACAAACACATCACAACTATAACACAATATAAACACAAACACACCACAACTTCTTCTTCTTCTTATAAGGCGCTACAGCTCTTTATGGGCTTTGGCCTGCTCAATTACATCCTTCCATTCTTCTCTACTCAACACACATTTCTTCCAGTTCTGTGTCTTCAGTTTTCTTATGTCATTTCTGACATCATCTATCCATCTGGTTTTGGGCCTTCCTTGTGATCTTGTGGCAATAGGTCTCCAATTGTAAATTTGTTTCACAATTCTTTCTTCGGGCATTCTTTCAATATGACCCAACCAGCTCAATCTTTGTGTTTTGATAAATCTTCTTATATTCTTACTCTTTATTAATGTTCAATTTCTTCGTTTGTTTTTATTCGCCATATATTATTAGATTGTCTCGTTGGGCCATATATTTTCCTTAATATCTTTCTTTCAAATATCATTAGTTTTCGAATTATATCTTCTTTCAGCACCCAGGTTTCACAGCCATATGTAACCACAGGTCTTATTATGGATTTATACAGCTTTAATTTTATTGTTCTGGAAGCTAGTTTTGATTGGAATATCCTCTTATTCGCATAAAATGTTCTATTTCCAGCTGCAATCCTTTCTTTAATTTCTTCTTCGATTTTATTGTTTCCATTTACTATTGACCCGAGATATTTAAATGACTGTACCTGCTCTATGTGCATTGTATCTATATCCTCTTTTTGTTGTTGGCTTTTTCTTCTTGTACATCTCATATACTTTGTCTTTTTTTCGTTCACTATTAGTCCATATTTCATTGCCTGTTGCTTTAGTTTCACTAGTGAGTCCACCATTGATTGCTTAGTTCTTGTAGTAATTACTATATCGTCTGCATATGCACAGATCTGTCTTAATCTTGTTGAAATGTTTCCTCTGATTTCCAACTTCTGAATCATTTCATCCATGACTATGCTAAATAAAGTTGCTGATAATGGGTCTCCTTGTTTTACTCCTCTATTTATTGCAAATTTCTGACTAAAATCATTGTTTCCTTTTACTACTGCTGTAGTGTTTTGTAATGTCAACTTTATTAATCTTATTAGTTTGTTTGGGACATTAATTTTCTTTAGACATGTAGGAATTATATTTCTATTTACTGAGTCAAATGCTTGCATAAAATCTATAAATATATTATGCAATTCAATATTATATTCATAACATTTTTCATATATTTGTCGCAGTATGAATATATTATCAACTGTAGATCTATTTGGTCTAAATCCCATTTGATATTCACCCAATTTGTTTTCTGTAATTTCAGAGATTCTATTTTGTAGAAGAATTGCAAAGATTTTGTATGCGACATTCAGAAGCGTAATTGGTCTGTAGTTATTACACTGCAACCTGTCTCCTTTTTTAAAGATTGGGCAAATGATACCATGTAGCCATTCTTGTGGCATTTCCTCTTTATTCCATATGTTGAGTATCAAATTATAAATTTTATTCCTTATCATATATCCTCCGTGTCTTATCAGTTCTGCTGTGATATTATCTGAACCAGGTGACTTATTCATTTTTAAGGATTTTATGATTTTATTTACCTCCTCATATGTTGGTATTGGAATTTCAGTATCATTTTCCAATTTTTCGGGTATTTCATCTTCAGACGGTAAGTGTTCCCAATTTAATAATTCCTGAAAGTACTCTTTCCAACGGAGTAATACTTTTTCTTTCTCAGATATTACTTCTCCAGATGCATCTTTACATAATGAAGTTGCATGAGTGTAGTTCCTTACATGAGATGTCACAGCCTTAAAAAAATTTCTTGAATCCTTTCTTCTATGGTATTCCTCAATCTCTTTGATTCTATCATTTATCCATTCTCTTTTCTTCTTTCTGCATACATTGTTGGCAATTCTCCTTTTATTCTCATATTCTTCACAATTTGCCCTTGTGCGTCTCTGTAAACATCTTTGTCGTGCAGCATTTTTCTGATTTATTACCATTTTACATTCATTATCCCACCATTCATTCCTTGGTTTACCATCTTGCTTTTGTATTACTTCAGTTGCTGTTTTCAGAATAGCTTCTTTGAGTTGTTTCCAATCTTCATTTATATCTTGGGTATCAATAATGTTTTCCAAATTTTGACTCATTTTTTTCCTATATTGTTTCAGAATTTCTTTACTATGCATATTGCTTTTATTCCATTTTATCTGTTGTCTTTGAATACTTTTTCGTACAGGTATTAATTTCTGTTTGATTACTGCCTTGACCAAAAAATGATCCGAATCACAATTCAGACCCCTCATTGTTTTTACATCCTGCACCATTTCCTTTTTATGTTCGTTTACTAAAACATGGTCAATTTGGTTGGTAGTTTTCCCATCTGGGGACACCCAGGTACCTTTATGTATCTTTTTATGTTCATACTGTGTACTCATTACAGTCATATTATTTGCAATAGCATAGTTACATACTAATTCTCCATTATTATTGGTTATCTCATGCAATGTATGTTTACCTGTTACTTCTTTAAATGCATCCTCTTTTCCTATTTTTGCATTTAAATCTCCCAACAGGACTATCAGGTCATGTCTCGGGGTTTTATCTTGCACTACTTGCAGTTCTTCATAAAACTTATCTTTAATGTCATCATCTTTCTCTTCTGTTGGAGCATACACGTTTATAAATGTCACATTACAGAACCTTCCCTTCACTCTAAGTTTAGATATTCTTTCACTACACGGTTCAAATCCTAGTACATGTTTTACCATTTCTCTCTTTACTAGGAATCCAGTTCCATGCTGACCCGTAGTTTCTTTACAACTATAATACACAGAGTATTTATCTTTCTTGATTTCTCCTTGTCCTTTCCATCTTACTTCCAGTAATGCGACTATCTGCAACTTTGTTTGCTAAGACTTGATCAGCTATTTCTTGCATTTTTCCAGGTTTTAGCATAGTCATGATATTCCATGTTCCTACACAGATTATATCTTTCTTATTCCTTTTCATATGCCTAGGTCGTTTTCCATTAATCCATCCGGCTTTCTGTAATTGAGCTTTTTTAGCGGAAGGTTATTTTTATGAGACCAGGGTGCTGGCCTAGTGCTCAACCCCCATTTCTTTGGAGGACCAGGATTTTCTGTTAGGGTTTACTCCCTTAGCTGATAACATCCAGTTTAGGCGCTGGATACTCGCCTTCACCCTCCTCCGTCTGCTACAGCATCGGCCCGCCGAAGCTGGCCGTATGATCTTTTTTTGCTGCATTGCCCAGGGGTCACGCGGCTAACAGCCTTCGGGGACGTGGAGGTAGGATTTGTTGGTAGTATTGGTAGTTTTTATACCCAATGGCGTTCCTCAGTATTTACAGAGTGTTCATATCAGCATCTGAACACTCCCTGAGACCATACCAACCTTTGACCCCCCACCACAACTACTACACAATATAAACATAAACAAACTACACACCACAACTACTACACAAGACAAACACAAACAAATTAGACAGCACAACTACTACGCAAGACAAAACAAACATACTAGACAGAACAACTACAACACAAGACAAGTTCTAAGATTGTTTTACATCTCTGTGTTGATTTGTAGGGTGGGTCTCAACCCCAGAAATCCTATTCCTATGTACAATTTTTGTATTTTTAGGAGTAATTATATGCATGTAATGCTTCTGATGCTGAAATGAAACTCATGTAAAGTAGGCCTTGAGCCAGGCAAGTTGTCGGTACCAATCGGGGGGATGGGTTCTAATATGATTTATTGGTAAGGTTGGGATGCCTAGATATGGATTGTTGTTGTGCTGTCTAGATATGGAAAATATGTGATAGCATGTCACAACTCTGCCTTCTGTCTCTATTTCCCATATACTTTGATGTAAATGGATCATCATTATATTTCCTGAGAAAAATATGGTACATTTTATTAATAGGGGGGGAGATGAAGACGTTTCCATTATGTATTTTGATCTTTGCGTGATTTGATCCTAAACCTCACCAACTCTTCGTGCACGAATACCATAAGAAGAATAGAAGCGTGTGCGTGTTTTTCGTGTATACGTCATACCTTGCCACGTCACAAGGTTTGTGAAGATAATTTCCTTTTCAAGCAAGCATTCTCTTCCGAACTCTTGACTGGATTTGGTTTTTATGACCTCAAACAAGCCGAGAGCAAAAATTCCTTCATGATTTAGCCCTTCTTATTACACCCTCGAGGCTTCAACAGCTGCTGTGGAAGCCAACACGAGCAAGATTTCATGCACAATGCGAGTAATCCTACACAGTGTTCATAATATTAAAGAGAATTCCACCGTACTATGAATGCATTGGCATGTGAAATTTTAACCCTTAAACGGAAACATCGGTCTGTGAGACCTTTAGTGTTTTGTAGTTCTACAGTGTGGCAACACTGATCGAGCTGCGTCTCCCCCCTCCACAGTACCTTATTATCAACCACTTGCCTACACGCTGCACATGTTACTGCTCAGTCTGTGACTGTTTGTTACGAGAGACTTATTGTTGTTTGAAAACGTGCAGGTCTAACGGACCGGGTGTTTTGCATTACGTATTCAATGCCAAGGTATGATCAAATGAGTAAAAGTTGGAAGTGATTTACATAATACATTTCTTTGTTTCGTTCCCATGTAATTTTAGTTTTCAATAAATTTGAGTTATTAATCATAATTTTGCTCTTTTATTGTCTAAAAAGACTTTAAAAAAATATAATAACAAATATTAAAAAATAAGGTATCTTAGACCGGATGTTTCTGATTATGAAGTAAAGATCCATGTTTCTGTTTAAGGGTTCACCAATGCTGACAAAATATTGATAAAGGAAGTTCCCAATATCTACCAATCCACTCTCGCAATATCTGCATTTTATGTTGAACCTGATTTGTTCATTAATCTCATTAACTCCCTTCCTGGCAGATAGGGCAGGCAGGCAGTTGTGAAGCTCTGTTACATATGCTTGTTGTGAGTGTTGCTACTGTTCAATGATTGAACATGGGATTGTGAATCATAACTGTGTGGCCTTGGAATTAATGTTTAGTCCTTCACATAACAAGTCCATCTTCAGGTCTTCTTCTCTTCAAATTTTATTTCACCACATTTTTTAAGTGGAGATGCAAAAATGTACTGATGAAAAGCAGTAAGAAATAAAAGAGTGGCAGCTGGTGACTCTGGAGTTAGGTGAAGGGCTAGTACTATAAAAATGAAGTAATGTAAAACAAACTGTAAACATCTTTCTTATTTTTGTATTGCCGAGAAAATGGGGTTTCTAATGAAACACATACTGAATCATAAACAAGATTCATATTTATCTTAAAACCGCATGAAAGGAAATGACATTGGTAACAATACACACTCAGTTCAACTCCTTGAAGGACAAGTGCAGACCTTACTTTCTCTGGCTGCAGCTCTTCAGGCTCGTAATGGCAAAACTTGCAGCCCAAGCAGTGACGTCATGGTTGTCATTGCAACCATCATAACACAGCTAGCTTTGTGTGCATAGATATTGCTTCATCAGCTCTGCACTTGGGATAATAAGTGCGGCAAAAGCTGTTGCACAGGGCCAACACCACGTAACATACTACAACAGACTACAATCATCATCTCCATCCCTGCCTTCAAAACAAGCACATAAGCTTTTTTGATACATGGGAGTGGAGAAAGAGACATCCTCTAATCTTCACTCAGCACAAATATTAACAATTAATACTTCACACAAAGCACACCTTCATGAAAAATTCTCAAACACTTTTAACTTAGAATGTGCACAACTATTGTGTAAGAAAATAACTACTTTCCCTCTCATCTCAAGGAACACTCCTCCTTGAACATTTGTTTATTTTGGGAGCAAAAGAAAAGGCACTGTGGCCAATGTTAGGGAGGGAATTCAGGCGTTGTATGTATGGACAAAGCTCACAAAATCTGTCTTAATTCAAAAGCATAAGGGTAGTAGTTAAATATAGATCTTGCTCAAGATAGGGACAGTTGGAAGGCCTGTGTTGCTGCAGCCATGAACCTTCGGGTTTAAGAAGGCTAGAGAGTTAGTTAGTTAGTTAAGGGTAGTAGTTAAACCTGGCAAATTCACTGTTTGAGAGTCCCTGCTAGCATGATACCAGTTCCAAATAATATTGCTATTAGTCTATTATCTGACAGATAAATATATGCTAGTGGCAACTTCAAATAGGTATCATATGGCTGAATACACACAGAAGAAAAAATGAATGCAATTTTTTGAGGGTTTAAAGTGTTGAATCAAGCCTTTACTTAATTTACCATTTTTTTCCAAGAAAAGTTGTTAATCTGTATATGAGGCTTTGCGGATACGAAGGGCGAACTCAACAAATGCACATTGTGAGGGAAATGCGTTTCAAGTTGTCAGGCACAGTGCGAACTCGACAAAAAAAACTTTGGAATTCACAGATGAAACATTTCGATCTACTGTTACCAAGTTTTTGTGAAGTTTGCACTGTACCTGACAACTTGAAATGCATTCCCCTCACAATGTACATTAGTTGAGTTCGCCCTTCAAATCCGCAATGCCTCATATGCTCTGCACACTCTTTTGCGGTGTTTCGCAGCAACATCCTGTATATAAGCAATAATGAAATGGCAGAATTGGACACTCAAAAACACTCTGTTTCATAAGTAGGTGGGCAGTAGCCCCATCTAGTTCACTGCACTTTCTTGACTCTCTTTGAACTCACGTGTCTAGTTGGTTACAAAGTGCAACACTGAGATGCCTACTTTGCTGATTTGGTGTCGCATAGTGTATTTGGTGTGTGCACCATTTGCACTATGTTCTGGAGCAATGTACAGAGTGGTGGATGGTCACGTGGTATGTGCTAACCAATAAAATTAATGTTGAAAGCAGTAGGAAGGCATTTGTTGAATCTTTGGAACTTGAACACCACTAAACTTGCGTAGAGCATTTACTTTGTTGAACATGATTACCTTGCACCAGCCTGACACTGGTGCAAGTATACCTAGTGTCAAGAAGTGCAGCAAACTAGATTGGTCTATCATGTGGAAGATATCTGATCTTCCTCTACTTTATCCTTTTAATTTTTTGAACACTTTAATCACACCCTTTAATATAATGCAAGTTTTATAGACAAGTGTTCGATTTCTTTCAGGAATTTTATCACACTGATAAGATGGTCCATAAATATGTACTTTCTTATTTCAGGTTTACTTATCTGCTGCAGACTTTAACACCGCATTTGGAATGGAGTTCGGTGCATTTGAAACCTTGCCTGCATGGAAAAAGCAGCAGTTGAAGAAGAAAGTTGGGCTTTTCTGAACAGTTCATGGGGATATTATAATAATTATCACATACGCCAATTGCTTGTTATCTTGTATGCAGAGCTTCCTAAGCACTTTTCTTTTTCACTGTATGCAATATTATATATACACTGATGTGAAGTGTTAATGGGAAACACACAGATTCCATCAGCGTAACGTCATATCATTGGCATAATTCACTTTAGACTTAATATTCACTTTTTGTAAGCATAATGCATATTTAGCATCACAACAAACATTGATGTGCCATTTTCTTTTCTCTTCTTTTCACTCTTAATTCGTATGTTATGTTATGTATGCGTTTTAAATTTTTTTCTGTAGGGAGGTGTGTATGTACTAATTGCACCTGCTTATTATAAGTGTCATTATGGAATTAGCTTATAAGTTTTACTTGCAATCTTAACCAGTGTTATTTTTCTGTAAATTATTGACATTTTAAATGAGATAAATCTCAACTTTGAAATATGTATGATGTGGTATACTTCAGCTGATTTATACCAAACGATGGTTCGTTAATTTAAATGCTGTGCCTTCAATTAATGTACAGGGTAGTTTGATGTTGTAATTGCAATTGCTCTTACTGAGAGGAAAAATTAATACATTTTTATTACTGTTCGTTCTCCCTTTGTGTTCTATTTACGTACTTGATAAGAGTAGTAACATTATTTGTCATATTTTAGAGCTTAGTGAGAGACAAAAGTGCGGTAAAAAATGTTCCAGTTGTTAAGGGCATGCCTATCTCTTTCAGCAGCTTGCTTATGACCTAAAAACTATAATCACTCATGTGTGCATGTTTCACAGGTAAAACATCAACAGCAGAGAATCAGGCAAAGCTAGGGCTGGCTCAGTAGCTCAGTTGGTAGAGCAATAGCATGATATTCAAGAGACCCAGGTTTGTGTCCTGGTCGAGCCTGGTCGAACAGGCTAGGGAATCGGGCCACCTCGGCCAATCCATTTCTTTGGGTAATTTTCATCCAGCCACTGTCGCATGCCCAGGCAGAAGTATGGATGGGCGTCATCAACAATCATTTGATCGAGCCATTTTTCCTGCCCCAAATCTTAAATGGCATCACTTATGAACATTTTTTGAGGATCGGGATGGCAATGTTGTTGGAGGATGTGCCTCTAGCTACAAGACGTAACATGATTTATCAGCATGATGACTGCCCAGCTCGATTCCCCGATCGATTTGACGCCTTGCGACTTTTACATTTGCAGCCACATGACAAGACACCGGTAAATTCGCAAGAAGAGCTCAAGGAGAGGATCTTAACAGCTGGTCAACACATCAAGGACACCATCACATCACGAGTTAAGAGAACAAATATCCGTAAAAACCTGCGTGCCTGCATTCGTAACGGAGGTGCCCACTTTGAGCAAGACGTGTAATGTTCTTTAATTGTATTGTTCATTGATTCCAATCACATGAAGATGAATGAAGTATTATTTCTTGTACACAAATGTGAATGTTAGCAACATTTGTACCTTGTTGGATAGCAGATGACCCAAGGAAGTAACTCAAGTAATTTATACGCTTCGTGTCATACCATTTTTGTTATTCATACGTTGCCAAGTAAACTAAGAGTGATTTTTTTTTATCATCACTTGTAAGCTTAGACCCACCCGTTACATGTGATTGTTATTTGGGAAAAACTTTTTTTTTCAACGAACCACTTGTTTGTTAGCTATCAGAAAACGCTGAAATAAGTTACATACAATGAGCAGTTTTTTCTCAATTCATCTTTTTATGTGGAAAATTGTCATTTTTTAAAAAAAACAATAGAAAATCGATTATCTCGAAAACTACTAATTTTCGGATGGGGTATCATATGATCAAATTTATTGCAAATTGTCTCTACTTTAACCCCTTTCAGGGAATACATCTAATTACCAGTCACCCTGTATAGGGGGGTATGTATATGCACACACTTATCGATGCGATGAAACTTAAACAAGGAAATAAAATTAGGTTTTTCTTTCCCGACTGAACTTTCATCAAGGCTTTTGACCCCCTCTAATCAGAAGGTCTGCACATGCCTATGGACTTAATACATATCATCATGGACGTCCAGGGGGAGGGCAAGGGGGCACAGACTCCCCCCCCCCAGTTTTGGCACCTTGCTCCCCCAGTTTTGAAAGGTTGCATGCATGTCTCATGTTTTCTTTATTTTCAGTATCGCACCCCCTAAATTTCTTTCCGCACCCCCTCAGCACCCCCTAGATGATTAATCCTGGCGCCGCCACTGCCTACAAGACAACATGGCTGTACTAGTCTGCATTTCACTTTCTATTGTGAAACATCATCCTTTCTTTCTGTGTATGAGTGTATCTAATTGCCTCACCTTGACACATCATTCTATCCATTGAAAGCATTTTATTGATCAGTACTTGTGTGGTCACGTGTCGTAAATGGAACTCTGGTGTTCTTTGTTGTTATTTCCTGCGATTAGAAGGACAAAGCCTTTTCTTTTGCGTTTGTAATGGACTTATGGAATTTATGAGTAGAAAGTGACTGCCTCAAGTTACGATAATTGCGTTCATGGTGTCAATCATTCCATACACTTCTATTCATATGAATAGGTATGTATTAACAGAAAAAATATACAGGATTGAAGGAGAGACAGAATTCAAATTTGAGCCTTAATTATCTACACAGTTACCTTGAGAGTAATATAAAAAATAATTGAAAATGACAGTGATTTTTTCTTAGTTTGTTTATCAGACATCTGAATATGTCAAAAAGTCACTGGCACCTGTGACCTAGTGTTGCCAGGGAGGGGCAGGCAAGGTAATTTTTTCCAGGGCAGGGGGGGGGGCAAAGGAGGCATATTTTTCCCCATAATAGTGATCCCCCCAAAAGACACTGCTTCAGTCTGAAATTATCATGTTCCTTCAACGCTCTTACAATAATTAACATAAATTACTGTGACTGAAATGAAACTGTGTGAATTATCTACTTTTTAGGTGGATTTTCATTTTCCAGGGGAAGGAGGCACGGTCCCTCTTACCCCTCCCCCTCTAGACATCCATGATTGAGAGATATTATTTCTTCTGATAAGATTCTTAAAAAATTCTCATTTATTAGATCAGATTTTGGTGAAGAAACAGTTCACTAAATCAACTTATAATTCCTCTTTGATACATAACTGAACATAATTGCAATAATTAAACAGAACAAAAGGAATTCACAGACTTCACAAATAAACTTTGTGTAGTGTTTAATTTAATTGATGTATTTTCTCCACAAGAGATAAATGTTATATATTCATTATGGTGGTTGGTTTTCACTATAATGCGAAGATCTCAATTCATTATCACACAGTATTGTTCATTGACATAATCAGCTATTAATACGAGATATGTGAGATAGAAACAAACTCATGCAGTGGAAAACACCTTTGAACTCAATGCTCATATCGCTGCACTACTGATGGCAATTCAATTCACATTATTGAAATATTTTGGATGGAGCTTGCCTTCCGAGCACGAGAATATCACGTCAATCCTTTCAATAAGAACTCAACAATAAACATTACTAGGGATGAAGCTAAACCTACAATAAGCAAAATAAAGGCACCAACAATATCCTCCACTAGCAGAGCTCTAAATGATTCATTAGCATCATAGTCATATTGCAATGGCAACAAATATTCCTTTGGTTGAAAAGTTTCAGAAGCATTCTTCTCCCAGTATGCAACTAGTCCCGAGTCTATCAGTCGAACCAAAAATCCATCAAATATGTCCAAAATAGGGGATCCTTTCTCGAACATTATACCAACATAGAAATTCATTACATTTTCCTTCATCATATACATATTTTCGAGGATATCCATGTCGAGAGAAATTACGTCACATATGCACCCAGAAGCAGTGTTTTCAGCCACAACAGCTATCTTTCCCATCCTGACTAAGTGATTGAAGTGTTCAACATTGTCTACATGTATGTGTCTTGCTCCTAAAGCTTTTGTAATGGAAGATGTTGACTCATGAAAGAAATCTAAGAAACTGGTCATAACTGTGCTCCACTTTAATTTTGAATCCAAAAACCTTTGCGGATTGTCAATGGGTGTTTCGTAGAGGGGTAAAGTCAGAAATGACACAAGGTTACAGTTGTATGCAGTTATAAGTAATGTTGACGTCATGTAGAAACAAACAAACAGTTTAATGAATGAGTACCTGGTATTAGGAATACCCATTCCGATAACTAATCGAATAGCAGAGAGAAAAGAGTAGCTATATTCCGAATATGGATTAAACTCTGTGCAAGGAAATCTGAGGTGACGAAGAGAATAACACGAGGTTAACATAAGTGATGAGAGAAATATAAAAACCAAAATTAGAAGCCAGATAGGTAATTGCAGTGGGGAAAACACTGACCAGATATTCTGTACACGGTTTGGTTTTGGAGTAAGGAAACTAATGCCTCCGTGTGTAAACGGTGCACTAAAATCTGAATATTTACTCCTGAGTTCAGTGACAAACAATCCACCCAGTAATATCTGGTATCTACTACTGTACACATTTTCCATATAGATCTGCGGTGATTGGTTTTGTGATGTATCAGTTTGCCAATCGCCTACTGTTATGTCCAAACTAATATTATGTTTCTTTGCAAACTCAGTTAAAATCCTGTATTCAAACCCATAATGGCCATCGTCTCTTGGGATAACATATGGAAAGTATTCATATATAATCATGCTGATATGTGAATTCTCAAAGTACACTAACTTCCTATTGTTTAAATCAGTCTCCTTTAGGATATTCTGTTCCAGAACAGTTGCAACTTCCAAATCCCCAGATCTTAAATTATATTCTGCTGCAAGTGACAATTTGTAAGATCTACTGTCAGAACTGGAATTATATTTATGAATTAGGAAATATGTGTATGGAAAGAGTTGAAGCCACTCATACTTCAAATAATCCCTGGAACGTTGTTGATCTTTTCTGAGCAGAACTAGAATATTCTTCCTGTTCTTGACGACGGACAATTTTGCAGCATTATACAGTGACAGGAACACCTGAGAAATATTTTCAGATGAAATTATGAAAGTTGAACATCCACTGTCTATAGACTTCACAAATAAACTTTGTGTAGTGTTTAATTTATTTGATGTATTTTCTTCATAAGAGATAAATGTCATGTCGTTGGTTTTCTCTATGATGTGAAGATCTCGATTTATTACCACACAATAGTCTTCATGAACATAATCAGCCATTAACATGTTTAAGACAGTTTTGAATTCATCCATACCATAATAATTCATACGAGTATGAAGAAATGAAACTACGATTTGAAACAATAAACAAAAAAAAGAAAACATTGCTTCTTTTGCCATGGTTAATGTAGAAGAATTCTGCAATGAAAAGAAAAGAAAATTACTTTCCAAACAAGTACACACTGCAGCATGTATAAAAGGCCACAAATATAATAATAGATATTGGCAGCAGAAAAAAGAGTAAATATGATTCATTCATAAATTTATTAGTAACCAATATGCATACTTCAAAGTATTAAAGATGATTGTAATTTCCAATTTTAATAGCATCTACATTCTTAAATGTGCTCTCTCACATACATTTATCTAGATGCTTCACTAACAAATATTATAAATTTGAATTTATATCATGATTCAGTTACATAAGTATCTCTTGCCACTTTAGTGGCAGAGTGCATTAAGTGGTAGTAGACTGTATTCTTTGTGTGGTGTCTATTTCACAGTTTTCATCACAATATGGAAAACTGGTTGCAATCTGGGTGCGGTCCTCCATTCATATTGGGGGTTAGGCGTAGAGCTGACAACTCTGCACTGTAAAAAGACATGTCAAGAAACAGCAATATAAGGTCATGGATGTTCTCAAGGTAAAATATTCCGGAGGTAAAATAGTCCCCCATTCGGATCTCCGGGTGGGGACTACTTTGGGAGGTCCCTGGACTAAGGATAAGATCTACATTAGGAATAAGGATATTAAATTAGGCAACTGGAATGTTCTGAGCCTTTACCGGCCTGGGGCATTTCAGTGTACAGTTAATGAGATAGTTAAGTATAAATTAGATGTAGTAGCTGTCCAGGAAGTTAGGTGGCCAGGTGAAGGGAATTGTAAAATCAAGAAGACTTAGGTGGGCAGGCCATGTGGCACGAATGGGAGAGGAAAGAGGAGTTCACAGGATTCTTGTTGGGAAACCTGATGGTAAGAGACCTATAGGAAGGCCAAGACGAAGATGGAGGGACAACGTTGAGATGGACCTAAAGGAAATCGGTAGAGATGGAAAAGAGTATATAGATCTTGCTCAAGATAGGGACAGATGGAAGGCGTGTGTTGCTGCAGCCATGAACCTTCGGGTTTAAGAAAGCTAGAGAGTTAGTTAGTTTTGGTTGCAATCTGATGCAAGAATATCACAACAAATTTAATAGCAATCAATGAATGAAGTCCAACAACACAAACACAAATTTCTCAACATAGAAAAAGTAGCCTTTCTTCAAAAGGTCTGCATGTGACATTGCTCTGAGACACCTCTGTCTCAGAGCTCAGGCTGGGAATCATGCTTTAATCAGCCTTGGTCTCAAGACATATTCTTGCAACCCTTGCTTTGAGCAGCCTTGATCTCAGAGCTCCAGTAGGGATCAATTCTCGAAGCAGATAGGGTCTCAGTGCTCCAGATGTGACATATTCTCTAATTAACCTGGGACTTAAGGCTCCTGTTGGGAACAATTCTCTGAGCAGCCTGGGTCTCAGAACTCCTGTTGGGAATATTCTCTCAAACAGCCTGGGTCTCAGAGATCCTGTTGGGAACTATTCTCTGAGCAGCCTGGGACTCGGAGCACCTGTCGGGAACTATTCTTTGAGCAGCCAGAGTTTCAGACCTCCTGTTAATAACTATTCTCCAAGCATCCTGGGTCTCAGAACTCCTGTAAAGATATATTCTCCAAGCAGCCTGGGTCTGACAGCTCTAGTAAAGATATATTCTCCAAGCAGGCTCAGTTTCAGAGTTTCTGTTAGGAACTATTCTGTGAGCAGCCTGGGTCTCAGAGCTCCTGTCAGGAACTATTCTCCGAGCAGCCTGGGCCTCAGAGCTCTGTTGGGTACTATTATCTAAGCAGCTTTGGTCTCAGAACTATTTTGAAGATATATTCTCCAAGCAGCCTGGGCTTCAGAGCTCCTGTTGGGAACTATTCTCCAAGCAGCCTGGGTCTGACAGCTCCAGTAAAGATATATTCTCCAAGCAGCTTGAGTTTCAGAGTTCCTGTTGGGTACTATTCTTCGAGTAGCCTGGGTCTCAGAGCTCCAGTAGCGATATATTCTCCAAGCAGTCTTCGTCTCAGAACAGCTTTGGTCTCAGAACTATTGTGAAGATATATTCTCCAAGCAGCCTAGGCTTCAGAGCTCCTGTTGGGAACTATTCTCTGAGCATTTAGGGTCCCAATGATCCAGTTGGGACCTAGTCTCCAAGCTCCCTTGGTCGCAGAGCTACTGTTGGGAACTATTATCTGAGCATTCTGGGTTTCATTGATCCAGTTGCGACCTATTCTCAAAGAAGCCTTGTTCTGAGAGCTCCTGTTGGGTACTATTCTCTAAGCAGCCTGGGTTGCAGAGCTCCATGAAAGACATATTCTGAGAGCAACCTGGGTCTCAGAGCTCCTGTTACAAACTATTCTCCAAGCAGCCTGGGTCTCATAGCTCCTGTTGGGAACTATGCTTTGAGCAGCCTTGTCTCAGAGCTCCTGTTGGGAACTATTCTATGAGAAGCCTGGATCTCAGAGCTCTTGTTGGGAAGTATACTCCATGCAGCCGGGGTCTCAGAGCTCCTGCTGGGAACTATTCTTCGAGAAGCCTGGGTCTCAGAGCTCCTGTTCAGAAGTATTCTTCAAGCAGCCTGTTCTCAGAGCTCCGGTTCTGAACTATTCTTTGCACAGGCTAGTCTCACAGGTCCTGTTGGGAACTATTCTTCAAGCAGCCTGTTCTCAGCTTCTGTTGGGAACTATTCTTGGAGCAGCCTGGGCCGAGAGGTCCTGTTTGGAACCATTCCTTGAGCAGCCTGAGTGTCCAAGTTGCTGTTGGGAACTATTCTCCAAACAGCCGTAGTGTCAGAGTACCTGTTGGATACTATTCTCCGAGCAGCCTGGGTTTGAGAGCTCCAGTAGAGACATATTCTCCAAGCAGTCTTGGTCTCATAGTTCCTGTTGGGAACTATTCTTTGAGCATTTTGGGTCTCAGTCATCCAATTGGGACATATTCTCCAAGCATCCTGGGACTCAGAGCTCATCTTGTGAAATTATAACACCATTAAGCCTTGTTTCCATGATTATGAAAAACTAAATATGCTGACCAAGGCAGTAATTTATTTTATTAAAAACATAAACTAAAACGTAACGTTTCAACCTTCTAGCAAGGTCTTCATCAGACTCTGTACTTGTACTTGATACAGAGTCTGATGAAGACCTTGCTAGAAGGTTGAAACGTTACATTTTAGTTTATGTTTTTAATAAAATAAATTACTGCCTTGGTCAGCATATTTAGTTTTTCATCATCTTGTTAACTATTCCATGAGTATTCTGGGTTTAGGGATACAGTTGGGACCTATTCTCCAAGAAGCCTAGTCTCAGACCTCCTGTTGGGAATTATTCTACGAGTACCCTGTTCTCTAAGCTTCTGTTAAATACTATTCTCCGAGCAGCCTGGGTCTCAAAGCTCCAATAAAGATATATTATTCGAGCAGCCTGGGTCTCAGAGTTTATATTGGGAACTATTCTCCAAGCAACCTGGGTCTCAGAACTCTTGTTGTGAACTATTCCTCAAACAGGGAACTATTCTATTCTGTTGGGAACTATTCTCTGAGCATTCTGGGTCTCTGCTGCAGACCCGTCCATCTCTCCAGTCATCCTGGGTCTGAGAGCTACTGCTGGGTACTATTTTCTGAGCAGCCTGGCTCCCATGGCTCCAGGAAACATATATTCTCCGATCAGTCCGGGTCTCAGAGCTCCTGTTAGGAACTATTCTTCTAGCAGCTTGGGTATCAGAGCTCCTGTTGGGAACTATTCTCTGAGCACCGAGCAGCCTGGTCTCAGAGCTCCTGTTGGGAACTATTCTTCGAGCAGCCTGGTGTCAGAGCTCCTGTTGGGTACTATACTCCAAGCAGCTTGGATCTAAGACCTCCTGTTAGGAACTATTATCCAAGCATTATGGATCTCAGTGCTCCAACTAGGAACTAGGTTTCAAGCATTCTGGAATTTCAAGCTTCTCTTCGAAACTATTCTTCGTGCAGCCTGGTCTCAGAGCTCCTGTTGGGTACAAGAAGCCTGGAACTCAGTGCTCGTATTCGGAACTATTCTTCGAACAGCCTGGTGTCAGAACTCCTGTGGGGAACTATTCTCTAAGCATTCTAGGTCTCAGAGCTCCTGTTTGGAAATATTCTCAGAGCAGCTTGGTCTCACAGGTCCTGTTGTAAACTATTCTTCAAGCATTCTGGGTCTCAGTGCTTCAGTTTGGAACTATCTTCTGATCATTCTGAGTCTCAGAGCTCCTGTTGGGAACTATTCTTAAAGGAGCCTGTCCTCAGAACTTCTGTTGAGTACTATACTCCGAGCAGCCTGGGTCTCAGAGATTCTATTACGAACTATTCTCTGAGCAGTCTGGTGTCAGAACTCCTATGGGGAACTATTCTCTGAACATTCTAGGTCTCGGAGCTCCTATTCGGAACTATTCTCTGATCATTCGGGGTCTTAGTGATCCAGTTGTGACCTATTCTCCAATCATTCTGGCTCTCAGAGCTCCTGATGGGAACTATGCTCTGAACATTCTGGGTTTCAGTGATCCAGTTGAGACCTATTCTCAAAGAAGTTTGGATCCGAGAGATCCAGTTGGGTACTATTCTCCAAGCAGCCTGGGTCTCAGAGTTCCACGAAAGATATGTTCTCCGAGCAGCCTGAGTTTCAGAGCTTCTGTTAGGAACTATTCACTGAGCAGCCTGGTATCATAACTCCTGTGGGGGACTATTCTATGAACATTCTAGGTCTCTGAGCTCCTGTTGGGAAATATTCTCTGAGCAGCTTGGTCTCAGAGCTCCTATTGGGAACTATTCTCCAAGCATTCTGGATCTCAGAGCTCCAGTTCGGAACTATTCTTCCAGCAGCCTTGGCTCAGAGCTCCAGTCATGACCTATTCCTCAAGCTGCCTTCGCTGAGAGCTCCAGCTGTGACCTATTCTTCGAGCAGCCTTGTCTGATAGCTCCTGTTGGGTATTATATTCCGAGCAGCCTGGGTCTCAGTGATCTTGTTGGGAACTTTTCTCCGAGCAGCTTGGTGTCTGAACTCCGGTGGCGAACAATTCTCTGAGCATTCTGGATCTCAGAGCTCCTGTTGGGAATTATTCTCCTTGCAGCTTGGTCTCAGAACTCCTGTTGTGAACTATTCTCCAATCATTCTGGGTCTCAATGCTCCAGTTGGTACCTATTCTCCAAGCATCCCGGTCTGAAAGCTCCTGTTAGGGACTATTCTCTGAGCAGCCTGGGTCTGAGTTTAAGTAGGGACCTAATCTCTTATCAGCTTGGTCTCAATGCTCCAGGTGCGACCTATTCTCCGAGGAACCTGGGTCTGAGAGCTCTACTACTGATCTATTCTCAGAGGAGGCTGGTTGCAGAGCTCCTGTTCGGAATTTTCCTTTGAGCAGCCTAGTCTTAGAGGTCCTGTTGGGAACTATTCTCCGAGTAGCCTGGTCTCTAAGCTTCTGTTCAATACTATTCTCCAAGTAACCTGGCTTTCAGAGCTTCTGTTAGGAACTATTCTCCTAGCAGCTTCGGTATCAGAGCTCCTGTTGGGAACTATTCTCCAAGCAACCTGGGTCTGAGATCTCCTGTTGGGTACTATTTTCTGAGCAACCTGTGGGTACCATAGCTCCAGTAAACATATATTCTCCAATCATTCTGGATCTCAGACCTCCTGTTAGGAACTATTTTCCTAGGAGCTTGGGCATAAGAGTTTATTTTGGTAACTAATCTCCGAGCAACCTGGGTCTCAGAACTCTTGTAGGGTCATATAGTCCGAACAGGCTGGGTCTCAGAGCTTCTGTTGGGAACTATCTCACCTTCGGTCAGATCTCTCCTGTTGGGTACTATTTTCTGAGCATCCTTGGTCCCATAGCTCCAGTAAACATATATTCTCCAATCAGTGGTTCTCACAGCTCCTGTTGGGAACTAATCTCCAAGCATCCTGGGTCTGAGATCTCCTGTTGGGTACTATTTTCTGAGCAGTCTGGGTACCATAGCTCCAGTAAACATATATTCTCCAATCATTCTGTGTCTCAGACCTCCTGTTAGGAACTATTCTCCTAGCAGCTTGGGTATCAGAGTTTATTTTTGGAACTAATCTCTGAGCAACGTGGGTCTCAGAGCTCCTGTTATGAACTATTCTTTGAGCTGCCTGGTATCAGAACTCTTGTCGGATACTATAGTCTGAGTGGCCTGGTTTTCAGAGCTTCTGTTGGGAGCTATTGTCTGAGCAGCCTTGATCTCAGAGCTCCTGTTTCTAACTATTGTCCGAGCAGTCTGGGTCTCAGAGCTTCTGTCGGGAACTATTATTCAATAACCTGGTGTCAGGGCTCCTGTTGGGAACTATTCTCCGAGCATTCTGGGTCTCAGTTCTCCAGTTTTGACCTATTCTTCGAGGAGCCTTGTCTCAGAGCTCTAGTCGGGTCCTATTTTTCGAGGAGCCTTGTCTGATAGCTCCTGTTGGGTATTATACTCAGAGCAGCCTGGGTCTCAATGATCTTGTTGGGAAATGTTCTTAGAGCAGTCTGGTCTCAGAACTCCTGTGGCGAACAATTCACCGAGCATTTTGGGTCTTAGAGTTCCTGTTGGGAACTATTCTCCATGCAGCTTAGTCTCAGAACTCCAGTTTTGAACTATTCTCCAAGCATCCTGGGTCTGAAATCTCCTGTTAGGGACTATTCTTTGAGCAGCCTGGGTCTGAGTTCAAGTCGGGACCTAATATCTGAGCAGCTTGGTCTCAATGCTCCAGGTGCGACTTATTCTCCGAGGAACCTGGGTCTCAGAGCTCTACTACTGATCTATTCTCAGAGGAGGCTGGTTTCAGAGCTCAAGTTGGGAATTTTTCTTCGAGCAGCCTGTGTATAAGATCTCCAGTAGGGATCAATTCTCCTAGCAGTCTGGGTCTCAGAGCTTCTGTTATGAACTATTGAGAAGTCTTGGTCTCAGATTTCCAGTAGGGACATAGTCTCCAAGCAGTCTGGGTCTCAGAGCTCCAGTAGGGATATATTTTCCTAGCAGTCTGGCTCTCAGACTTTAATTTAGGAAATATTCTTCGAACAGCCTGGATCTAAGAGTTCCAGTAGGGATATATTCTTCTATCAGTATGTGTCTCAGTCCTCCAGTTTGGAACTATTTTCAGAGCAGCCTGGGTGTTAGTGCTTCAGATTAGATCTATTCTCTGAGCAGCCTGGGTGTCAGAGCCCCTTCTAGGAACTATTCTCCGAGCAGCCTGGGTCTCAGTGCTACTGTTAGGAACTATTCTCTGAACAGCTTGGATCTCATAGCTCCAGTAGGAACCTATTCCTTGAACGGTCTGGGTCCCAGAGATTTTGATTGGAACTGTTCTCCGAGTATCCTTGGTCTCAAAGCTCCAGTAGGGACTTATACTCCCAGCAGCCTGGCTTTTAGCTGCAGTTGTGCTCTTTTCTCCGAGCAGCCTGGGCCTCCGAGCTCCAGTATGGACCTTTTGTCCGAGCAGCCTGGGTCTCAAATTCCAGTTGGGAACTATTCTCCAAGGAACCTGGGCCTCAGAACTTCATTGATTGATTGATTTAGTTTATTTTACTTCTCGTTTTGTGGCTCTTGGCTAATTTGCGAAGATGGGGATGAGTGATGAAATGATGAATGGACATTCACAAACAACCAAGCCCGAGCGGGATTCGAACCTGGGACCCTTGCTCAGAACTCCAGTATGGACCTATTTCCGATCAGCCTGGGTCTCAGTGCTCTATGTGGGACGTATTCTCCATTCAGCCTGGCTCTCAGAGCTCCAGTAGGGTTCTATTATCCTAGTAGCCTGGGTTGCAGAGCTCCTGTTAAAACCTCTCTCGGAGCTGTCTTCGTCTCAGGGCTCCTGTTGGAAACTATTCTCCGAGCATCGTGGGTTTCAGTGCTCCATTTAGGACCTATTCTCCAAGTAGCCTGTGTCTCAGAGCTTTTGTTGTGACATATTCTCCGAGCAGCCTGGGTCTCAGTGCTTTAGTTTGGATCTATTCTCCAAGCAACCTGGGCCTCAGAACTCCAGTACGGACCTATTTCCGATCAGCCTGGGTTTCAGTGCTCTATGTGGGATGCATTCTCCATTCAGACTGGGTCTCAGAACTCCAGTAGGGTTCTATTATCCTAGTAGCCTGGGTCTCAGAGCTCCTGTTAGGACCTCTCTCGGAGCTGTCTTTGTCTTAGGGCTCCTGTTGGAAACTATTCTCCGAGCATCGTGGGT
The DNA here is from genome assembly GCF_977018435.1 of Lepisma saccharinum. Taxonomy (NCBI): domain Eukaryota; kingdom Metazoa; phylum Arthropoda; class Insecta; order Zygentoma; family Lepismatidae; genus Lepisma; species Lepisma saccharinum. The sequence goes on from NC_139248.1 coordinate 30,618,201, forward strand.
TTCAGTGCTCCATTTAGGACCTATTCTCCAAGTAGCCTGTGTCTCAGTGCTTCGGTTGGGTACTATTCTCCGAGCAGCCTGTGTCTCAGAGCTTTTGTTGTGACCTATTCTCCGAGCATTCTGGGACTCAGCGCACCAGTTAGGACCTACTCTTCGAACAGCCTTGGCCTCAGAGCTCCTGTTGGGAACTATTCTTCGAGAAGCGTGGGTCTCAGTGCTCCATTTGAGTCCTATTCTCTCAGCAGCCTGGGTCACGTTGCTCCAGTTGGAACCTATTCTCAGAGCAGCCTGTTTCACAGCAGACCCATTCTCCAAGGAGCGTGGATCTCAGAGCATCAGTTGCTATCTATTCTTCGAGCAGCATTGGTCTCAGATTCCGGTTGGGACCTTTTCTCAGGGCAGCGTTCGTCTCAGAGCTCCTGCTGGTACCTTTTCTCACAGCTTCTTTTTGTACTGTAGTAGCCTCGATTTATGTACATCAATTGGAACCTCGTTGCAGCTACGCAGTCTCTGAGCTTAATTTCGGACCGTGTTTTCTTGAGACCTTCTCTCCAGATCAGACCCTTGCCTCTAGCAGCCTAGTTGTCAGTATCTCCTTTGGGACCCTGCTTCCAGCAGCTCTAATTTTGGAGATCCAGTTTTAACTAGTTATAAGTGTTCTACTGGGCTTCGAGTGTATACTGCTCGTATTGCCTGTTTGAGTGTCATTCAACTGATTGCACGCTCGCTAATGGCTGAGGATTCGACGACAACGTCTTCTTGATCGAGCCGTATGCAGCTCGTTAGGCTTAAAGAGAACAATCATTATAATATATAATAGCGGTAACCACTATGCTATCGCAAGAGTTCCGTGTCAATTGTTTGCACTTGCATATGTATAATAATATCATAATTATAATTATAATTTTTAGAGCCTTAGAGGTTGCAATGACCGGCCTCTATTTGAAAACGATCCCTGGCTAGGAAAAGTTTTGTATCGAGTCACAAAATATTTGGAATGTGTCCATATGGCTAAACTTAGCTTAAAACTTATAACTGAAGTTGCATACATAGGTATACACACATGTCTGAAGAGTCTGCGAAACAACTCCGTGCTTATTGACAGAAAAGAAGAGAAAGCGAGTGAATGGAGCAAAGCAGCCGCGTTGCTCCCTCCATGCAATAGCTTTCTCATGCATTCGTTGGTCGAGGCCTCTGCTCGAGTCACTGCTTGCGCAGAGACTTATTTCCGTTTGCTTGCTCCACATACTCCTGAACCAGAATATAGGAGTCCTTACGAGGTCACCCCAGGACATCCACAAATATTAGGCTTGAGAACTATCTTGCACTTGGTGAGATGCGAGCTTGCTGCGTCGACACTCAACGGACGAGATCGGTGAAGCCTCCTGCATTGCCCCCTTTCCGTTCCCGGTCTTCTCACGACTCTCCAGCTGTTCGCGATTCGATCAACACGTGCATAGAAGAGAGGTCTTCCACTATTACAGTGGGTTGCCCAATCCGAGCCTGCTCTCTCTCTCACCCCCGAAGCACGTCACACTATAGGCTACTGCAAGCCCTCAGCGCTCAACTGGGTTTCCATACTGTCATATTACTTACGTTGCAAGAATTAAAATAACACAATTCAACTTCTAAAACTATTATTTCACTTTAAATATCTCGATAAACTCATTCGCAATCTTTTAACACAAGACATTTAAAATCAATCTTCTTACATGAAAAAGAATAGAAATGAACAACAACTTTAAAAATATTGGCATTGATACAGCGTTCTTGATCTCAATGGTTCCCTGTTAATTTTATAAACATGTGAATGTAGAAGACGGTCATCTCCCCTTTTCGCCCTTCCCTCGACGGCGTTGTCGCATTACAGCTTCCTCTCGACCCGAACGGGGGCAGTTTTTTTTATGTCAGTGGTTCGTCAAAGTTCGCTGTTGCTATTGTATTACAATTAGTGACACTAATAGTGCTGATGTCGTACGGCACAGCAACCAGGGAAACAGGGTTGCATTTTTAAAACAAAAGTGTTTTAAACAACTTGTTTTAAACGCAGTGACGTGCGGTGACGTCGACACTTGGGGTAGCAATCAGTGGCGTGCTCAAGGAGGGGGGATTGGCGTGGCTCATCCCCCTCCCCCCTTTAGGGCCCAGTATTCCTAAAATTAGAACGTCAATAACAGGAAAAGATTGCAAAATGATGAATGAGTACTAAAAGAATTACACGTAACCCCCACTCCCATTTGAAAATAAAATGATTTGATTTGACTACTAAGCGAAAGATCCTGGGTTCGAATCTCGGCTTGGCCATGGGTATTCTTTGAGTGTGTCCCTTCATCAATTATATTGTATCATCTTCGCGATTAGCCAAAAGTGGCGGAAAAGTGAAGTAAAATAAACCAAATCAAGTAATCAATCCATGATTTGACTTAACGTGGCATTTTTCTCACAATTGGTTAATTGCGAAGATGATACGATAAATTAATGAAGGGACAAACACAAAGAACACCCATGCCCAGGACGGGGTTCGAACCCGGAACTCCTGGTGTCGTAGCGTGCTGTGATAACCACTCCCCCTGGTTGATTTGGTGTTTTAAGTCCACTTTATACACAGAAACAAAACAGGTAACAAAACACACTTTTTTGTAGTTCCTTTAATAATATTCATTTGGCTTCTTGAGTTCTGAGTTGCATTTTTCATTTCAAATTATTTCATTATTCACTGCAGAGTACAACACAGGAAAAAGAATGCACGCTCATCACGGGTTCGAATCCCGGCCTGGATTGTTCGAGGTCCCTTCATTAATTTCATCACATCATCACATCATCCTCATTTTCGCGATAACCAAATGTGGCAGAAAAGCGAAGTAAAATAAACCAAACCAACAACAATATGAATGTGCGTTCTCTTGCCCAAATAAATACATCCGTTGGAGGCCAAGAGATTAGTATATTAAAAAAGAAACACTACTAAATCGAGAGCGAGAGAGAGCCTGAGCAAATATTTGTAATTTAATCATTATACAGGGTGTTCCAAAATGAATATCGGGGTTTCAATAAAATGTATCTTCTATTAAATATACATTACATACATACCTTAAAAGGAACGGTAACTCAAACAGTTTTTGTTTCAACTTCCCACAGGTTATGTTTCGTAACTCAGCCGCACCACGGCGCTAGTAGTAAGGATGGAGATGACTCCTGACCCTAAAGCCTTCTGTGTTTTGGAATTCGCAAGGTGTAATTCAGCAATTGGAGTGCAACGTGCTTTTCGGCGGGAATATGAATGTTATCCCCCATCGGATAACAACATCCAAAGATGGTACAACCAATTTAAGAATACGGGATGCCTGTGCAAAGGGAAGAGCTCAGGAAGACCACGTCTACCAGATGAGCAAGTGGAACAGGTCAGAGCAAGTTTCGGTCGGAGTCCCAGGAAATCTGTAAAGCGGGCGAGTCGAGAACTGTCAATAACGTCCACGACTGTTTGGAGACGAAAGAGACTGCACATGAGGCCGTACCGTCTACATCTGTTACAGGCCCTAAAGCCTGAAGATAATGTAACCCGTGACAACTTCTGCGAAAATGTGCTGGACATGGAAGATGATTTTCTTACACGTGTGATCTTTAGTGATGAAGCCTCATTTCATCTTAGTGGACGAGTGAATACGCATAATGTGCGTATTGGGGGGTCTGAAAATACACATCAAACAGTGCAGCACATGAGGGATTCGCTAAAAGTGAATGTCTTTTGTGCTCTATCCAAAGAACAAGTGTATGGACCTCTCTCCTTTGTGGAAAACACTATCACTGGTACTGCTTATTTGGACATGCTCCAGCAATGGTTCTACCCTCAACTGGATCGTGAGCAAAAAAAGAACATCATCAGGCAACAAGACGGCGCCCCCCCTCACTTTCATCGTGAAGTAGGGAATTGGTTGAATGCTGTTTTTCCCCAACGATGGATCGGTCGTCATTGTGAGGATGACGTGGCTCTTCTGCAATGCCCCCCCAAGATCTCGCGACCTCACCCCTTGCGATTTCTTTTTGTGGGAGTATGTAAAGGATAGTGTATACGTGCCACCGGTACCTGCCGATCTCCCTGAATTGCGACGCAGGATTGATACAGCTGTGGAGTCTGTTACACCAGACATGCTATCTTCAGTGTGGGAAGAAATTGCCTACATTTAGATGTGTGCCGTGTCACAAGGGGATCCCACATTGAACACTTGTAACTTATGTCAAAACAACTGTTTGAGTTTCCCTTCTTTTTAAGGTATGTTTCATTTCTGTATTGTACATGTAATAGAATATACACTTAATTAAAACCCCGATATTCATTTTGGAACACCCTGTATATTCCCATTATTGTCTGAACATAACACGTTCCCATTTAATAAATAATAAAACTACATCCCATATTATACATACAAATTGAACAACGTGTAAAATGTTGTGTAAATACAGAGAACATAAGTACTGCAGAAAATTTTCCCTTGAGTTCTTTAGAGGATTTACAAAGGAATCGAATGGAAACAAATCCCCTATCTGTCCTATAGGAGATAGACTGAGGGACCTGAAAGCACGGGCTTTCAACCATTGCAGCGGGGGCGAGGGGGCAAGGGAGGTAGAGGCAGAAATCTTCCCTTTTCCTTCGGAAACCCGTTTCTACTTGGAACTGCTAAGGCGGAAGAAGAGCGAGCTAGGCCAGTTTTACCCGTGGATCACAGAGAGGGACAAGAAGCGCGTGAAAAAGAAAGTGCTGCATATGAACTATGGGTTTAACAAGACAATAAATATTGTGATTTGAAAATAATTAGAGATGTGAGATTGATTAATCTATCTCTGCTAGACTAGCTACTCCTCAGTGCACATCACTGTTTAAACGTTTAAAACATATGGCTTTGTTTTTTTTATGCCTTTTCATTCCATGAGTGCCATTCTGTTTATTGTTCACAGAAATCTGTTCAGTGGTTGAAAATGTATATTGAATTTACAAAGAAACATATCGCGATGAACAGTGGCGAAGCGTTCTAAGAGGCCCGGAGGCCGGGCCTTCCCTAATATATTTGTCCATTACGGATTAATTTATTAATTTTAATACTTATAACTTCATTGAACGACGCTCAATAATAATAAAAAAAACAACTGAAATTCTAGGTCTTCCGATAATCACCGCAAGTTTCCCACCCTGCCTGAAACTCGATCTGCACATTCAGCGAGGTCCGCCTGAGAGCCTCAGCTGGTCCCATAACAACCTATTTGATTCGTGCGGGAAAACATAAATTCAGGGGCGCGTTCGTCTGTAACGTAAACGGTGAGATCGGCCTCTGACTTCCGAAGAGTGCCGATCGTGTACGAGCGCGTGACGAAGCAGGCAGTGGCGCACATAGCTTGTTGAAGCAGCATTTCCATGGTAGATTCAGAGTGTGCTGGGAGTGGGGCACACCCAGCTGCTAACACGTCGAGAAAATGTGTTGCTAACACCCCTAAACCTGACATACTAACCTTTCAACGTAGGCATTATTAGAATTCTAACTGGAAAATGCATGCAAGTTGGTTGCCAGTGTTAAGTTTGGTGCTTTCAGCTTTTTTGAGGAAAAGCTTTTCGCGAAGTGTTAGCTGCTGGATGTGCCCCACACCAATATCGATTCAGAAGGGAAATTATTTTAAAATTATTACTTTGAGGAAAGGGATATTGAGGTGAAATTTTATTTCATGATTAATGACATAACTGAAAACGCGCTACTTTTGAAAGGGGGCAAAGTACAGTGCGAACGTATTGAGAGAATCCATGTTTCTGAAATTTTCTGGTCGGTATGTTACACCCAAAGGTGTCCGTGTTCCTATTTAGCATTTCATCATTTTCTAAATCGTATTATAATTTTTAAAAAAGTCGCGTGTTAAAGAAGAATTATATGCATAAAAGAGTTAAAATCAAATAATTGGGTGATAGATTTAGTTTATTTTACTTGGTTTTCTGTCATTTTTGGCATATTTGGAAGATGAGGATGACATTGACGAAGGGACACTCACAAAGAACAAGTATACCTAGGTGGGGATTCGAACCTGAAGCCCTTGTCGTAGCGCGCTGTTATAACCATTCCCCCGCGGAGTAATCCATTTGTTTAATGCGAGAAACATTTACGAGACTGTTATTGAAGTAGCAAATAATTTCTACAAGCAGCTTTAATATAACAAATGTAAGAGGGCTAGGGCGTCACAGAACGGCTTTTCCATTGGGTGACGCGTGGTCAGAACATCGAGTCCCATCGTCGCTGTTTTCTGACCTTCGAGACAGAAGCGCCTTTAATCTCAGATATCTAATCGATACTATATTAAAGTAGAATCTGAACCAGTCCCTCCATGGGGAATCGAACCTTCTACTTCTTGATCATAAGGCGAGAGCGTTAATCACTACGTTATCCTTTTCAATCCCTATCTCGACTTTTTCGAACAGCAGTAGATGAGATTCAGGCAATATGTTATATTTTATTTTCTAGGGGCTATATTTTAACATACTACTTTTTTAAAAAAAATCACAGCTCCCCCCCCCCCTCCCCTGCTCCGTCCCGTGCCTACCCTTCCAGAGACAGCACACTTCGCCACTGGTGATGAATATCCGTGGATCACGTTCAAAACACCTGGCTATCATAGGCGTGCGCAGACCCTCTGATTGGTGGGAAAAATTTCAGTCGGGAAAGAAAAACCTAATTTTATCACATAGAGGCAGCATAACGAATAAATAAATTGTACCTCGCTCATTTTCCTCCAAACAACTGTGTTCATACAATTAAGACAAAACTGTTTAACAGCAAGAGTCTGAAGTGCTTAGCAGTTATAACTTCTCTCTTTGGTAATTTACAATGCATTACAGAAAACAATAACATTGCGAAAGAAGCGAGCAAGAAAATTTTTAGATCCAAATTGTTGCAAACTGAAAACAATATTGATTTAAAACGGTACAAAAATTTTCATGGAGTGCCATGGCATTCTCTTCTATATATTTTTTCATTTAGATCGTTCGGCGCCCAGGGCCAACTTCCGCCGCCTCCTAACTACGGCTCTGAACTTGACATAACTGTAAGAAAAGCAGATATTGAGAGAGAAGCGAGCAAGAACATACGGAATGTATTTTCATTAACATAAAATTTGATATAGAGGGGGCAATTGCCCCTCATGTGTCCCCCAGCAGGTGTTCTTGGCCGTCTGGAAGAAATAATGCAAGAAAGACGTGAAAACTAATTTCATCTTAAGAATCCTTTTTCCTGCTACTCTTAGATTCTACTAGTCTTGCTTCCTTTTACCTCAACGTTTTCCTCCATTGCCCCTTGTGATTGCACCACTCTACCCCCTTCCTCAGTAGTTGCTATGAACTTTAATCGGCTTGAAAACACTTAATCGTTTAATAAAAGCTACAAGATTTCTCTCCACCAAATTTCTAGGTAAAAGTGCAATAATGTAGGACGTCTGGAAGGGGAGAGGAAGAATGGGTACACCTCCCCCTTAGAAATCGAATGTCAACCTAAAAGTATATATTTGACACGTATAATTTGATTTATATTTATGCGATAATTTCAAATTTAAGTGGTGTTTTCTGAGGGGCAGTACTATTATTGGGGTAATATGTCCCATGGAAAAATACTCTGCTTGTCCCTCCGTGGAAAAAATCTGCGGACTCCCATGATTAGGGGGAATTGCACCCTTGCCCCCCCCCCCGTGCGTACGCCTATGCTGGCTATGTTGATTTTTTGACAGGTATTTAAAGTATTTTAAAAATTGAACACTGCATGGATGAAACCGTTTTGTTCCTCACTTAACACACTGCAAACTGTGCGCATTGTTGTTAATGTCAATATTTAGTTGCATTCACAATAAAATGTAAAAAAACGAACAAAAGACGGTTGCTACCACGTGGACTAGGTGGGGCCTGGCAACTGTGAATTAGTCGAAGCTTCTCGAACAGAATACACGGAAATTTAAGGCTAAATTAAATGTGTATTTTAAGTTAGTCAAGCGTTTATTTTAAAATAGGAACACAGTCCATCCTTGGACGATTAACAGATTCCTTATTAATAATTATTTTCAGAAAATAAGTCTTCTTGGCATTGTGTTTTAAACGCTTTATTTGTTTAAAACATGCTTTGTTTCGTGTCTTGCTTAAAACACTGTTTAAAACATTTAAAACATGTTTTAAAAAACGGTTTGTTTTGTTTCTTTTTTTTAAAAAAAACAAATTTTGCCAGCCATGCAGGAAAACGACCTCAATAAACAAAGTAAGAGTATTAGTACATGTGTAAATACAAAATTTAACTTTAAAAAGTTAGCTGATAGGTATTCATTTCAAAGAAGTTCAACCGACCTCCGTGGCGGAGTGGTTAGCACAGCGTGCTACGACACCAGGTTTCTCGGATTCGAATCTCGGCAAGGGCATATTCTTTGCTAGTGACCCTTCACCAATTTTATCACATCACTCATCCTCATCTTCGTGATTAGCCAAAAGTTGCAGAAAAGTGGAGTAAAATAAAACAAGTTAATCAATCAAACAAATTTATAAACTGACTGGGGGCGGATGTGATGTGGGCAGAACGACTCTTGAAAACATCATAACGGCCAGGGATAACGGGGAAGGAAATGAAGGCTTCTTCCATCGGCCACGGAAACAACACAAAAGAGGAAATAACACAACCAGCTTAGATGACTTTGATAAGGTCTGTGTTTAGTTTCTATGATGGAGAATACCCAACTGCTGAAAATATGAAACTTGATTTAGCAGAAAAGTAAACTTTCGGTGCTCAAAAAATCTATATTATGAATTCTGTAGAATTTAAATAAAAATATAAAAACGCATCAAGTATAAAGTATAAATAAAGTTCAGGGGGGAAAAAACGGATAAGTTACATTTACCTGTTTTTACAAGAGAGCAAACTCAAACTTAAGTTTCAAGACTCACTACATTCCTTCTGTATACCGTTTTTAAACTTTCAAATTTCTCACAACTTACCGCGTTTTTCGTCTGTACAGCTATACCATACAAAACTACACCAACGGCGCTATTTAATGCCATCGAAACAGCAAATCGATAAAATTGAACTTATCAGATTATCCCCTTGTACTCTTCAAATAACAACGTAAAAGTACAAAATATTGTAATTGGAGGGAAAAAACGTCAACCCAACATGGCAACAGCGCTCTGGAAACACGTGATTATGAGGCTCGCATTTTTGTGTCACGCAGTATAGCATGTTTAAAAATTTAATTGTTTAAAATGAACTTCTCATTTTATGTAGTCTTGCATTAGTAATTAATAGAGCCCGGTTGTTCAGGCACTGAAAAGTATTAAAAATGGCAGGCAAAAAGGCAACGAAAAATTGAAAACAGGCAGTGTATGTCGAAAAAAAGGCAGTCAAGTTTCAGAAAGAGGCAGTGAAAATTGAAGAAGAGGCATTAAAAATTGAAGAGGACTTAAATTCTTCTTAAATCCTTAAAAATGTATTTACAAATAATAATTTGAATAGCAAGGGTTGTTGAAAAACGAAATCAAATAGAAGAAGAGAAATATAATTTAAAAAAATGCCTTGTCGGAATTACAAAAGAGGCAAAAAAGGCAAGAATGTTTGAAAAAGGCAGCGTAAGGTGAAATAGGCAAAAAAAAGGCAACATAAAGTATTGTTCAGAATGTTAAGAACCTTCGGATCGGTGTACTTTTGTGTTAAAATTTTCTCTACTAGCGTGGGCAAGGAATAGGCATTTTGCCTAAAATCCGGGCTCTAGTAATTAAACATGGCCCAGAGTAATTTTCTTGCAAAGTAACAAAAATCTTTAAAGAATTACCTTTATCTTAAATATTTCAGTTTCTTCTGGTTAGAACTCGGTTCCCAGTCTCGCCAAGACGTGAAGCCTTCCTTCCCTCTGCCATAATAAATCAGCGATTGGATTGGTGTCGCAACTTCTGCAAGATCAATAAAGAAATCGTTGTATCCATTTCGTACACCATTTCATTCTTCGTGCTTTGTAAGCTCCACGCTCAATTAGTGCACTTAGAGGCTTTACCATGACGAAATTGTTCAATAACCCAACGCACCATTATTGAGATTGATTCTTGTTGCTCGCAACAGTGGTGCCACGGAGTTAAGGCTCTTTTTCAATTAAGGCTTTTCAAATTGCGTTTGCATTATAGGCCCTAAGTTATTTCTCTTCTCAACTTCATATCTCTTATCAGTGATGGTTGCACGTGACCCTTGCTCGATACATACAGAATTCTTAACATGTCTAGGCGACGTCTTCGGCATCAATGTTCTACAATATATAAGTCATTAAAATTGCAAACACCTAGCTATCTCCACGAGAAACTGACATTTAGAAACTCCATACATCCATACAATACAAGATGTCTGCGACAAATCGACATTCCCTGCCATTCTGCTGTCAGTTTCGAAAGCTCCTTCTCCCTCTGGTCTGCAAAGGTTTGTAATGCGTAGTAGAATGGCAATACTTTGTTCCTAAACGTCACCAGAAATCCGACGCGTCCGGTGTTATGTTACATCCGGTGACAGCCGTGTATGAGCGGCTATATTGTTGAGTCACCAGAAAGTTGACGTGTCTGTTCACCTTGAAGACGTCCGGCGAAGAGCCCTCTAGCAATGTGGAACGCGGAGGGGAAATTGGCCCGTGACGTTGTTTCTTGGTGTATGCTAACCTAACACGCGTGTGTGTGTGGAGGATATGCGCGCGCATCCAGCGTGTAAGATGCAAGGACATGAAAGAATCTGATTTTTAGATGGCGCTGTAACCAGAAAGCTTAGCGGCTAGAGTTCTTGCTCTGTAAACAATTGTGTCGAGGGTTCGATTCCTGGTTGAGTCAATGTTGATTGATTTGGTGGTTTCTAAGTCCACTTTATGCACAGCAAGGCTAATCAGGACTGGACCTACAGTTTAAAGTGGGATCCGAACCACTATGTGCTTCCACCGGGTATCGAACCCGAGACCCCTTGATTACAAGGCGGCAACGTCAATATTAAAATGTCTCGATTAGCCTCTGTGTAAATAAACCCAAGAAGATGGCGGTGTTCGAAAATCGAATTGGGTTAGTGGTTAACGTTGTCGCTTTGTAATAAAGAGGTCCCTGGATCGATTCTGTATGGGGTAATTGATATTGGCCTCCCATTATAGGTTCCGATTAGCCCATATGCGCATAAATAGTATTCTTATAAAAACAAAACGCGGAAATAATTAAGTGTTTCGATTACCCTCTGTCTACATAAACCCAACAAGATGGCTGTGTTCGAAAATGGAGTTGGGTTAGTGGTTAACGTTGTCGCCTTGTAATGAAGGGGTTCTGGGTTCGATTCTGTACGCAGTCAAATGGAGTCAATTGTTATTGGCCCCCAGTATAGGCCCCGATTAACCCATCTGTGCATAAACAGTATGTGTATATAAACAATATGGCGGCCGCGTTTCGCGTGATAGGCCTATATAGTGGAATTGGACCCGCCTCAAACTGTTGCTCAAGTCCCGATTAGTCTATCTGTGTATATTGTGGCTTTTTTTAAACAATTACTCTCTCTGCGCACAGAGGTTGATTGGGACCGGTGATACACTTTATCAAAAGCCAGGGGCGGCGCCAGAAATTTTTCATCGGGTGGGCAGGTATAAATGTAAGGCCATATATATGTATGACATATATGTATGTATATATGTATCCCCTCCTCTCTTACACTTCCGATTTCCCTACACTTCTTTTCCCTTTACTTTTCATCTTTTCTTTTTTACTCTTTAATGTCTTCTTATATCTTTCTCAGCTTGTTACCTCTTTCTCCCTTTCACTTTCTCTCGTTCCATTCTTCAAATGTTTCTCTTTCTTTTCTAATCTATTCTCGCATCTTGTTCCACTTCTTTGTCTCCGATGGACACAATTATTTCATGGAAGTGTTTGCGTCTGCTCAGCCATACGTTCTAATTACATTCTTTCATTCATGTCAATGTAGCGAAATAAATGTGAATCGGTTGCATCACATTTTGTCCTTCAAGTGCAAAATATACAAGGCACATACTCAATTTTATATATCCGGCGACAGTGATAGACCGTGTGATGGTAGACCAGGGGCGATTCCTCCATGTAGGAAGTGAGCAACTTCCTACAGTTCATTTATACTTTCTTCCAGTTCTCTACTTTTTAGGAGTTTAATAATAATGTGCGCAATGTACGTACAATTGACTAGGTTAGCTACTGTCAAGAGTCGATTGGTGCCGCTCTGCTCCTTCCAGCCGCAGCCTAAAGACAACGGACACACAGGCTTGGCTGCCGCTCGCTGAGGAACATGGCCGGTCATCCTACAGACAGATGGGTGAGGAGCGGAAAAGGGGCAGGGGTAAGGTTGCGGTTTTTAAAGATACAGCGAGAAAGCACGGGGGGGTTCCTCAACAATGGTGCCAACCCCATCAAAATGGCACTAAACGTAGCACAGTTTGATTTTCGTTGGCCCCTAGCATCATGCTTTTGGCATAATGGTCAAATCTAGCATAATCTGCAAACGCGAGTCTCTGGGAGAGGGAAATCGAATTCAAAGGAATAAGTTTTCAGGAAATAGAAATAAAATTACTTCCAAGTCTCATTTATACTTCACCAGCGGACTTGTTTAAAATAAAAGGGAGTATGCATACACAGCGACACGCTTTCTTTACAACCATGCGACGATCCATCCTCTATCTTTTCTTTATCCTGTCGATTTTGTTCCTGAGGAGATTTTACTGCAGCAAATCGATAGAAGGCTGGGGGTAACCAAACAATTTTCTCAAACAGTTTCAAGTTCTATGCTGAACACATTTCGTTCGTTGAGCCATTCTACACAATTTTGTGTAGTGAATAATAAGTAACGCAAGTTCAAAACTCGAAAAATGTATGCATAATTGAACTTAAAACTGTAGTTATCCTGAAAAAGTAATTAATAATAAATCCTAGGAAAATTTGGAAGCATTTATCATAATTTGAGAGTTTAAGCAGCACTTTTTATTATCCTCAATCCACACGACAGGAAGATTGGACAAAATCGAAATTCTTGAAAAATCTGAAATATCGTCATGTACTTTCGTTGTTTTTTTATAGGTTCACATTAATACAACTCATGGTTCAAGAGGACAAGGGCGTGGGCCTCCAGGTAACATTCTAAATGCAATGGATAGTACGAGCGATTTGTGCCACTGTAATTGAACGTATTTTTCACACATTCCTCAGTTTACCGTAACTTCTTCCTACACTTCAAAAAAGCCACGAGTCACCACTGTGGTAGACAATGGTGAAGAAATAAATTACTTTCTCGTAATTTAAATGCATGTTCCTGATCATTTTATTTTCATCATATGAGTTCTTGACTGAAACTTAGGGGTTAATGTTCACTTTTCTTGGCTTACAAGGTTATTGCAACTCACAAATGGATCTGAATGTATGTTTGCAGTAACTGCGATCGGGTGCCAAAACTAGGGGCAAGGACAGTTTATTTTTTTGGTAGAAAAGTCTTAGCATTAAGAGGCCATAGTGGGGGTGCAGCAAGTGGCAAAATGTGGCGGGGGAAACTTTCACCCCCTTGCTCCTCCAAATCGCCGGCTGTGAATATTTTGATTAAAATTAATGTCTTATTGGGAATGTACACACACACACGAACAGAAAAAAGACAATTCTTTCTTCATTCTGCATAAAGTATCCCAAGGCTTATGAAAGGCTATTTTGACAAAACATCGCTCAAAAGTAATAATCTGTTAAGAATTGAAGAGATTATTTGCTAAGTTGCTATTCGTTTTCTGAAGTTAGTCTTCGTTACTCATGCGGGAGAAGTAACACACATATGGTTAGACGAACACATGCCCTGAGGTAACAAATAGTTTACATTTTGTAGAATGTGATTTTGGACACAAGGAATTCATCGAAATTGATCACCATACCCGGTAATTCATCTCGTTTTCATAGCTGACTTGGGTTGTATGCCGCAACCTTTTCGAAAGCGCTCAAATGTTAACCTCTATCCTGCCCAGTTTACCCTGGGAACTTTAATCTTGCAGGTGAACGAATCTCTGGCGTCTGGAACCACAATCAAAATAATAATTTAATTGTGTGCGGTTGTATTTTCAGTGTCTGCGTGTATTTGTTTTCGCCCATCGTCACTTTCACCTAATCACCATCGAACATCATCGTCGCCATTAGCCAAATTAGCAGAAAAGTGACTTCACATAGAACAAATGAGCTTTTCGGCTGAATGGTTTCCAAATTTAAACCATTCTCATTAGTGTTGCCCACGAGACGAGACTTTGGCCTGTCTCGTCTCGTGGAAATGCTGTCTCGTCTCGAAAATATTCGTTTGTCTTATGACACATGGTCAATCTCGTCTCGTCTCGAATTTGTAAAAGCCTGTCCCGTCTCGTCCCGTGGGCAACACTAATTCTCATTGTGATTGATTAGTTCTCTGACGCCCTCATAACAAATCTTTCCTATCAAACCCTTTCTTCTTTTAATTCTATGTAAGTTAATCAGTAGAAAAATTTCATGATTACGTAACTGATAGGCTATTATCAATTCAATAATTCTGTAGCTTCTTCCAAACTCACACAATTGTTACATCAAAATTTATACACCTCGGTATTGTAGTGATTATTGTGATTACTTCTTATTAATATTTATTAGTTTGGTTTGATTTGGTGCACTTTGTGCACAGTAAGGCTAATCGGGACTGGACCTACAGTTTATACGGGGATCCGAACCACTATGTGCCTCCACCGGGTATCGAACCCGGGACCCCTTGATTACAAGGCCACGACGCTACCACTGCGCCATCGGGGAGGCCCTACTATTTATTAGTAGGACGAATACAAAGTCGTTGTTTGTATACCACGTAGATATTTGAGGATGACATGTATGTAAAAATTGTAATGAAATAAAGATAGATACACTTCTGGAATTTCAATGTAGACCTAATTAAAAAGTCGAAATAATTTATTGTGTTGCTGGAGAATATTGTTTATTTAGAGATTACATGCGCAGGCCGGGATTTACAAAGATCCCACCCCAATCCCCTCCACAGTTTCAGTTATAACTTTTCGCTAAGCTACACGAGGTGGTTAGTTATACGCATTTCTACATTTTTTTTATCACATCCGAAGTACCTCCTTTTTTTCGTTATGCAGTACTTTTCCAAGCAGTTTTCCCAGTGCAAGCCCAGAGCTGCAGCTGTCAAGGTCACCCTAAATACTGATCTCATCTTGACCATATCCTGCATAATTTTGCACCTCCTAAGCCTACTAGCTGATTCTAATCATAGAAGTATTCAATTGATGACAGTGTATTTTGTTACAAGTTCTCCAGTAATTCTTTTTAGTTTCTAATGACAAAGTTAAGACAGCTTTTTATGGGATGATGATATGTGAACATTTCTAGTATAGATAATATTCATGAGTAAAATATACATGTAATGAATACCAGAATACAATTATTTATTGAAACATTCACATGTCCCCAAGTATATGTACTTAGAGATTTTGATTGGGTGGGCAATTGGGTAGGGACAGGATTTTTTGGGTGGGCGCTTGCCCGCCAGTGCCAACCCCTGTCGCCGTCCCTGTCAAAAGCAAATTTATATAGATACATAGTGGAATTGGCCCCACTTTAAATTGTAGGTCCAGTCCCCCTCCACGGTTCTGGCAAAGACAGTATATTTCCCTCTGTATATAAGGTTTAGCATAGCGCGGGGGGGAAAAGTGCCCCCCCCAATCACAGCCTCCTCAAAAGCTAGGAAAAATTAGATACAAGGTAAACAGTTGGAATTATTGAAATGCCTTCTTCTCTCCTTATTTAGTGTTGGACATTATTTTACCTATTCCTAAGAATTAACCCCGCCACCGTTTCCACTAACCATGATACCGTCGAATTATTATTATTTTCAATTTCAATAGCAATTCGTAATTCACAACAGCTTTCCTATATTTCATTGGTAAGTCTCTGGCAAAGCTCAAACTTCATGATGTGACTTGCAATTTGCGATACTTAAAATTATTGTTTTGAAGTTTACCTGTAGGAGTTTATAACAATTATAATTTATTTTCAATAAAAATATAATGGATATTTATCCATACACGATTACATGTGTACCAAGATAAATATTATTTTCTACTAGCGGTGTCTTCGTCTTCTTTCTTTTTGACTCGTCTACGTTATCTAAAAGTTTAAGCAACACATCTAAAATGTCGATGTAAGTGTAAATCTGCTCATTATAGTGTTTGAAAACAAAACCTTTGCCAAGCAACTTCAGGGCTTTGGGTGCGCGACAACTTTTTGCAATGAGTTGTTGAGGAAGTTTGCGGGCTTAATTTTTGGTGAAATGGATTGGAAAGGAAATATATTAGGCAAAAGCATTGAAGATCTTAGGAATTACTATAACAATGCAAACAAGCTTGTCGGAGATAAAGCATGAGAGCTTTTCTGCACGGCGCTGGACATGCAAAGGCAAGTATCTTTATTTTCATTCTATTACTAGCAGTGATTCTTTATTTTTTATTGTCTTCTGGCAAACGAACAACTAAAGAATGTAAGCAACCCATTTATGAGGCGGAATGCTGTGCAATTGTGTTTAGCTTCAAGAAATTTGAAACCTACCTAACCTCTTAACATTTTATTCTGCAAACCGACAACCAAGCCTTGTCATGATTGCTAAAACATCCTGAGCAATTTGGCAAATTTGGTCGTTGGTTGTTATATCTTTCTTGTTTCTCCTACATTGTCGAACATATTCCTTCGGCCAAGAATCCTGTTGCTGATTGTCTGTCCAGAATGTATTATCCAGAGGATTTTTCTATCGATCAACCTTCTTTTACAAGTGTAGCATGTGCAGCCCCAAAATTTAATATCATACCCTTCAATAATCCCAATATTGCTGCTCTCCAAGTACAGGATCCTACCCTGTCTTCTATTATTGATCAACTTAGGGGTAATTAAGCTCTTCAACACTATCATCTGCTTCAGGATCTTTTGGTTTGGCAATCTCCTCGTTCACCTTCTTCACAGGTAGTCGAATTCCAGTGTTGCGACATTTAATATGTCGCTATTACCACGATATTCCTGTACGTGGTTCACACCTGGGTGTTAACAAAACTATTAAGAAGGTTAGTTCGCTTTTTTGGTGGCCCAATTCTATTTCGGACATTCGAACTTCTGTGCGTTCATGTGACATCTGTCAAAAAGCTAAACTTGCAATTCGTAAGCCTCAGGGTTTACTATCTTCGGAGATTATACGTCATTCTTGGAGACGTTTGTATATTGACGTGGTGGATCCTCTTGTTCGTTCGTCAAAAGGAAATACATACATCTTGGTTATTGTGGATGCCTTTTCCAAGTGGGTTTCTCTCTATCCCATTCGTTCGGCTACTTCTCATCATATAGCGGACAAATTACGATCTTTGTTTCTTTCCTTTGGTGCTCCATGTGAGCTTGTCTGAGATAATGACTCTTATTTCCGTTCCCATTTTTTCAACCACTTCTTGTTCGTATGTAACGTACAGTGGTGGGAAAACGTTCTTCCCCATAAGACTTTAATGGCAGTAAATATTGCCGGCAACACACATTGCACCATTAGGTGATCGAGTGATTCTGTCTGTCTGAAGAGCAACTCGTCTTTCATGCAAAGGCCAACAGGCACAGGAAATGTAGGAGTCACGTGACTTGTCAGGTGAAATATTGTTCGTTAGAAAATAGCTTTCTCAAGCCAGGTCGCAGAACCGACAAGAGCCACACGTTATATGTCCGAAAATGATTCGCCTAAAAACGTTGAACGAAACGCTAAAACAATTCTTGTCTTAATTACATAGGCTACTATACTATATGTGCCGCAGTAGCTCAGTCGTTAGGGCGTTTATTACCATGCGAGAGATCTGGGTTCAATCACCGACGGGGGAGAATCGGGATTTTGTCCACCTGTTCAAGCTGCTCCGCTGCCCACCCAGCGTCGTATAAAGTCTGGAGGAAACTCTGATCACGTCATCCCCACCTTCGGTCTGATGAAGAAAGCTTGGGGCCCTAACTCCACACCCCCTATACGCCTTCATGGTGCAATGCGCAAGGTAGCACTTTGCTTTTAAATTTACTATACATCCCGATTTTGTCGGAACAGAACTTGCAAATCTTTACGTGGGTTTTCTTCCAAGTTCCGTAGGGATGTGAATAGGCTCCAATTTTTCTTGACACAATTCATACATGTTATATTTCCTTATAAGAAAAACATCCGATATCTTTTGTGTGCGTGTGTGTGTTTGTGGGAAGGGGGTATAATCCAAACATCCCACTACTCCATTCTCAGAAATAATTCTCAATTCCACAGACTGTAAATGTAGCACATTCTACATCTTAGTATGCAAATATCTAGTAGCAAAGTAATGTGTGGAAAGAGAAAAATTAATGATTTGTAACAACACTGGAAATTTCGTAGTTTTTTTTTTTTCAATTTGAACTGACATTCATAATAATCATTAGCAATCCCAATATTGACTAAAGAATAGCTTAGTCGTTCTGCTACTTTCAATTCTTCATTACCGTAGTCGCCGTAACTCTCTCTCTCTCTCTCTCTCTCTCTCTCTCTCTCTCTTAGCCTTACCGATGACGCAGTAATAGCTGAGACGCCTTGTAATCAAGGAATCCCCGGTTCGATACCCGGTGGAGACACATAGTGGTTCTGATACCACTGTCAACTGTAGATGCAGTCTCGATTACCCTTACTGTGCATAAAGTGGACTTAAAATATCAAATGAAAATACAAATCAAAATCACTGTAACTCTCTACAAAGCCAGAGGATCCAGGTTCAAAACCTGTTGAGGCTTAATGTAGCATTGCATTCGTATCATTACCCATCATCTTCATCGTCGCGATTATAGCAGTAGTTAAAAATGCGACACAAAATAACCCAAACAGAAGTTTGGAATCTATCTGAATATTGGTTACGTTGGATACGTAGTAGAATTGTCATTAAAATCACTTCCTGTGATGTAATAAGGTTTTTGATTAGAGACCATTTGTATAATACATATCGTTGTTGCGAGCAATAAGTAGTTTCACGTTCACCACACTCTTCGGTTGTTTAGAAATCGTAAGAAAGAAGGATCTCTAAATTTCCGTTTTCACATGTCAATGAAACTTTAACATATGTTCAGTGTAGGTCACAAAAGAGATTTACATAATGTTATGATATCCTTTAAACGTCACGAAATCTAATTCCAATAGAATACGATACTTCTCCTTACGTTCCTGTAAATGTTCACCATTAGTCTGGCGGAAAAAAAAGTAACAGAGATTTCCGTGTTTCCTTGAGCAAAGCAAGCACGCACCAACTGCTTCGATCAGTGACCTTCACTGCCAGAGTGACTCACAACAGGCCTGCGCTCGTTCCAGTGTGCGTATAAAACAGGTATTTTATTTCGTTCCAATCCACAGTTATATGAAGCTAACATTCTAATATTTTCGTAAAATATGTAGTAAACAAGTTGTATACATTATGGTCTTCCAGAGTGTTGTTGCCTGATATTTACACGCGGGAGATGGGGGTGTTGTAAACATTTCTGAACCCAAAGGTCGAGCACGAAGGAAAAGTTGTGTAAGCATTGGATGTATTAACAAGGTAATAGAAGTTGAAGGAAATGCTGGAAAAAATTATATCAGAAATTGAGTAAGAACAGTTCTCATCACACATAGGGCTATCAGATCACTCCTCAGCGGAAAGTAGGACAAATTGTCTCAAAATGTTGGACACGAACGTATTTGCAGTAAATATAATAGGTTACTAGGACCTTTTAGCATATAACGAGAATATGACACATCTTCAGCTCAAAAATTAATGTTGAAGTGAACGATTGAGTTCAAAATTCCTCAACTTCTAATTAATAGCACGACCGTATGTGATTTCAACTTGTGTATGCAAGACAGAACGTTTTTCGTCGAGGCGGGGCCAGGAAGGGAGAACAATCCATACATTCGGGAAGGAATAAGTTCACAATTTCGTAAACAAAGTCTGGAAGTACTTGTTTATTGAAATGTAAAAAACTACCATACACTGTGAAAAAAACAGAATTGTGTGCTTATTTCTCCAATAAGGACTGCTTATGTAATTTCTGGAACGAAACTTGCTATTTCGAACAAATTAACGACACTTATAGTATCGATAAAACTTCACAAATTAAGCATTTTTATACATATATCCGGACTTTTCCGGATCTAGAAAATCGGGAAGTAATTTCTGAGCTGGAATTGTAATTGTTTTTCCGAACATCCAGCAGCAACTTTGATTTAAGCATACTTCTCCAAGGAACCATGTTATCTCAGATTCCCCTCAGATTTTCTGTTTCTCCATCTAATTTGAAGTTACGTGATGCCCAAAATACGTATAAGACATTTGAGATTTCTTTCAAATTCCTTCCGGAGGCCAGACACAACTATAAAATCTAGGACACGTCCGGATATAAGAATGATTCTTATAACCTCTTTTTATTTTCTTATTTAGCGTCGTTTTTCTTTCACCTTTTGCTAATCGCGACGACGAGGATGAGTGATATGATGAAATCGATGAAGGGGCACTCACAAAGAACACCCATACGCACGACGGGATTCGAACCCAGGACATCAGACATCGTAGCGCACCGTGCTAACCACTCCGTCACGGACGGAATTCTTATAGCCCTAATCGTTCCACAAGCATCCTATCTTTAACCACACATTTTTCCATGGGGAATATTACCCCGATAATAGTGTTGCCCCATCAAAAGACACTTCTTGAATTTGAAATTATACCATTCCTGCATCCTCATTATAATAATTAATGTAAATTATTATGACTCAAATCAAATTATACATGTGAAAACGTACTTTTTGGTTGACATTCGTTTCCTAAGGGGAAGATGTGGCAATCCTTGCACCCCTTCCAGACATCTATGCCCCTATATTATTATATTTTCACCTAGAAATTTAGGATAGATGAATCTTGTCGCCGTCATTAAACGATATTGTAATCTTAAAGAAAATTAAGTATTTTCAAGCCGATGGAAGTTCAAAGCAACTACGGGGGAAGGAGGTGCAGTAGCGCAATCAAAGCCCCCCCCCCCAACCTTAAACGGAAATCAATTTTAGGGGGGCAAACATGGAAGTAAAGGAAAGCAAGACCAGCTGAATCTAAGAGTAGCAGGACAAAAGGATACTCAAGATGGAATTAGTTTTCACGTCTTTCTTGCATTATTTCTTCCAGGGGGCGGGGACAGAACTGCAATTGCCCCTTTCATTACAAATTTATACAAATATAAATACACTTTCTAAAATTTTCTTGATCCATTCCCTCGCAATGTCTACTTTTCTTGCACTCTTGTCAAGTTCAGAGCCGTAGCTAGGGGTCGGCTGGAGTGAACCCTGGACGCCAAACGATCTAAACGAAAAAAGTTGTAAAAGAGACTAATATGGTGCTCCATGAATATTTTCGCCATATTAATTCGATATTGTTTTTATTTTGCAAAAATCTGTATCTGAAAATTTATTCCTCGCGAAATGCACTTTAAATTATCCGAGGAGAGAAGTACTGCTGCTAAAAGTTTTTTCTTCTTAAGTGCATGAACAATTGTTTGGAGGAAAAGGAACGCGCACATTTGAGAGACAATTTATATAATTTTCACTGTTGGTATATATGTATACGTGTGTGTGTTGTATATATATATGTATGTATGTATGTATATGTGTGTGGAGAGGGGTGTATATATAAACACACCCATCAATGCAATAAAATTTACACAAGTAAGATGAAATTACGTTTTTCTTTCCCGCCTGAACTATCATCAAGGCACTTTCCCCCTTAATCAGAGGGTCTGATCACACCTATGACGGGGACTGACACTTTACGTAGGTGTAGACACGCTTCGTACAATTTGATGATATCGCGATTACGTAATGGATGTGCAGCCACTTAACTGAATCTCCCAAAATTCCCATTTTATTACTAAATTCTAAATTAGCATAATATCACATAGTTTACCTATTCATAATATGCGCCGCTTTGGTGCACTTTGTGGATTGTTTCGTTGGTTGTTTTTTTAATTAATGTTGCATTAATCAACATCAGGTTAATCGCGACAGGCAAAGTGGAGGGAAAATGACAATGAAGCAGAACGAGGGGGCCCTTGGTTCCCGACTAATGAAACTTTGTCTACATGCAACTGAATCGCTTCGTGAAATCGCTGAAAATGTAATTTATGAATTTCTTAATTTTGCTTATTTTATATTGCTTTCCTAGCACTTGCGTCAACAAAGGCGATGAGGATGATTAATGGAGCTATGAAATGGACGATAGGACATGACTGTATATAAATTTGTATCCACGTATTACAAGAGTGATTCATGTAGATATAGTCGTGAAGCAACTGTTGGAAAAAGGTTGATTTAAATGTTTGTCTTTGTTGAATTTGCTTACACTCACGTGAGTGCTTGTTAATGGACGATGTAAGTTCCAGAATGTTAATCAAATAAAATGTCTTATTTGAATGTTCATAAACTTTCACTTTCTTAAAAAAAAGGTTTCCTTTTCTTTTGGCATGAGCACTAACATAATGATGAATTGCATGTCTATTATACTAATATTGAAATAATGACAAAAAATGAACTTTAACTAAAAAGGGAACGCACGCGCTGGTATGCTTGATTCATTTGTGTTACATGAGTACAGAGTTTACGTTACTTTGTTCATGCGAGAAGCAGGTATAGATTGTAAGAGTGTTAATTATTGCCTATTGCGAATCTATTTAGCATCAACATTGCCTGATTACTATTACTTTTGGGAGATACCTGGAATAGGGTTCTATTTTGGTTTCATATTTGAATTGTACTATTGTAAAGCGGGGGTTGAATCCATAGTGCTCTCTCTCCCCCCTTTTTGCTTACTAGTCTCTTTGAATATTTTCTCATGTCAATGAAACTAAACGTGTTAAACAGACTGAACTTCATAGTTTGTGATTACTGGTGGGTTTTCGAATCTCCTAACATCTTTAGTCTTAGCACGCTACTTCCTATTACCATCCTCTGGGCTAAGATTTGGGAATCTTACCGGACGTCACATAGAATATAAAGCCAAATAAAACAAAATGTTTTAATTTTATTGCCCACAAAAATTAGCCTTTTCTATTTTTCTCACTTCTGTTTATTACGTTTTTCGTATCAACCTCATGCGACGCGAGGCCCAGGGTGGTCGCTCACTTCTCCCACCTCTTGCTACGCCAATGGTTATACAACCTCAAGGCACCTGCGACTAGCAAAAATTCAAATATCTCCATGTTTAGTGAAATGTAATGGTCGTTGGCAACACTAGTGCTCGCGACTGACTGCAGGAACTATATCCTGTCCCAGCTAACTGTAGAGCAGGGCCACCCATATCGGCAGAAGAGGAGGAGGAAAATCGAGTGGTGAAAGCACAGCGTTGCCAACCGTGAGGTCGTACGGTCCAGACCTTAGTCCGTACGCTAAATGCACGGCTTGTCAAAATTTGATCTTACAGTTTTATCCCTAATATTTCCCTAAGAAATTCTTAAGCCAATCGTACGGACCTGGATACAAAATTACGGTCCGTTTGTTATGTGCGTTAGGTTTTATCCTTTTCAAAAGTTTGCAACGCTTACAGAATGAAGGAGGAAATCGGGTAACTCCCGTCGCCCATTACACAATCCCGTTTCTCTCACTGTTCATTGGTGGAGCCGTCTCGCGTCACTACTTGCGCAGAGACTTGTTCTCGTTCGCCTGGTCTACAGTTAGCTGGTACGGAGTTTACATCGAGTCTCACGCGATTTCTTAGGACCCGGGTAAAGAGAAAAACCTGGCAATCATCGAGGCCTATGGAAGGAAGCTTGCTTACGAAATGTTTCAAACACCTGGCTTGACGAGCGTGTTGCATATTATTGTAGGCGCTGCTCCTTGTGGAGGGGTTTCTTCCTGGTCTCCTGCAGGTCTCTGTTCACATACTCCGACTCGAAGTACATATACTAACACAAATCTAAAATGTTACTATATACTAACCTATGAAAAATTGTTAATTGTATAAGAATTTTAAACTCAAATTTAAGTAATAAACTTCAAGATATCTTATCTCTGAATAATCTTCCGTCTGTCAGATTGATCTGTAAATGACACTATATATATTCTGTTTTATTCTCTATGAAGACCTTCATTTCTGTTTCTTCATCAATAAAGACAGAGGATAAACTGAGAGTAACTTGCTTCAGGTCATTTATAAATATGCATAAATACAATGGGATTTCGATTAATAAAAGTTACAATTTTTCACGTCTACGGAGAAAATTTCATGCACAATTCCCGGAATTCAAGGAATTCCCGGTGAGTATCCACCCTATGGATTATGTTAAAGGCTACTAAAAAGTAGCTGTATTTTTCCTTACGACCACCTTCGCCCCTTTAAAATTTCTTGCTACGCCACTCTATAGAGTACAAAATTTTCCAATAAAATTGAAGGTTAAGAACAATTCACTTAGAAGCAACTGGACATTGACCCAAACAATTTGTGCCAAGAAAGGGAATATAACGTAACAATTGAATTTATACTGAATGGCAACTACAATTTCGTTATTTCAATGGAATGCATAACGCAATAAAATAATAATAAACAAAGTGGACGGCTTGATCACATTATTACTTAGATATCTTTTGAAATAAGCAAGAAATTCTCTTAATGTTGGTCACATTTTACCAGGAGGTTTCATTCGCTAAAAGAAGAAGTCAAAGTTGAGTTTACTTGTGGAGAAGTGAACACCGTTGAGTTCGTTGCACTGTGAATAGCCTTTTAAATTTATTGGTTGAGATGAATTATGAACATAAGAGCTCAGTAGAATAAGATAGCGCAAGTGCAAACGGTAATATTGAAATTGAGGGAGAAGTATTGTAGGAATGTTCGTAATATAGAGTGTGGTACTTTCATAATAATAGATAGGAAAGTAAATGCAAATAGTATAATCAATAGGACTTTGAACTGAGGCAAGTTGTTGATGTAAGAACATTGGCATAATACATTTACTTTTGAGTAAAGTAACAGATCACATATTCTTTGAATAAAACGTGCAACAATAACCTAAATGGACGGTTTGGCATTGTACAATGATAGTTTAAAGTGACTTCAAATGTTCTAAATTGCGTCAGAACAATGGATCTTCAGTATAAAGTGCAAGGGACAAGGAACAAGTTAGTCTGTACTCTAAACCCAATTTCATTAATTCAATTTGTAATATCGTTACATACAAAGTAATTCAATTTACGTGTGACACAAACACGTATTACGCTTCGGTAGTTCTTTCGACTCAGTGACTCTAAAATTCTACTCACAAGACTTGTCTTTTGAGAGCCTCGCATTAGCAAGGTTGTTGTTCGTGACTGCTTCTCGGACGTTCGACACTTCAAAGAGAAAACAAGGTATTATTACAACAATATGTTTAGTATGTGCACAAACACACACCCACAAACACACATATTCCAAGTCAAATCAGGTAGCAGCTGATCCTCATATTAGCACTGTTGATTATATTTGGTGCACAGCTTTGACATGAAATCCCTCCCCTCTCTCTATCTGTGTGCGTGTGTGTGTCATGAGCGTTCAGTAGGGAGGATATATTTTTACTGAAATTTCTAATAGTGTGTGTGTGTGGGGGGGGGGGTGTGTGCGTGCAAAACTATGATACCAGAGGTTCTCAAACCTTTTATTAATAATTTTGAGCAAAAAAATCCTTTCACGGAACTGCTTTTATAGCAAATGACATCAATTTAAATTCTCAGCCTACTTATCGTATTACACTGTTTTAAGTTTTGTGCTTATTCACAATATTTACCGTCCTTTTTTACTAAGTCAATGAGATTTCTAATATTTATTTTATATAAATTAGTTTAAACATTTTACACATATACTCTGTATTGTAAAGAAGTGGTAGGTTCATCATAGAACCCTACAAAATATGTATCTTTGGCAATGGATATCAGCAACGTGCTTGGTCTCTAGTTTTGTAAGATTTACAAGAAATTATTCTTGGTATGCTAATTTCCCACTTTTCATTGTGATATATTTAAGACATAACCTTTTTTATTTTTCAATGCATATCGAATAGAGTGAATGACGTCATGAAGTTTGAACATTACAAACAGATATTTGATTCCTGAAGAATATAATATTACAGTGTAACCCCGCTTTTAGATTTCCGGTTTTAAATTTTCCCAGAATGTATATGATTTCATTGAATTTCTACAATTTTCCCGCATTTGATACTTTCTTTATTTCACTTTTTTTTCATCTTGGTCCCCTGAAAAGCATGAAATTCAGGTTCCACTGGATTTGTTATTGCAAGGTATATTTATAAATGTTTTGCACTAAATTTTCAATCTCTTATAATATTCCAGCGGTTCAAAAGTCAGAACATGAGGCATGAATTCATTCTAGTAAAATTCCTTTTCGCCATTTCCATTGTCCAAGGACACATCAAACCATGGAACAGCATACAGTCTTTCGACAAGAGTTTCGTGAACTGCATAAACCAAGTCTTGAGGAAAGGATTTCACACAGCAACATCGATCCTCGCGATTTACGATGAAGAAACCAGAGATTTGGCTGATCACATAGCAACAAACGAAGGAGTTGTTATGCGAGTTCAAAATAAATACCTTGGTGTGACGGAAACCGTATGGGACCAAAAATGGTTAAAGCTAAGACATGAAGTTTATTACATGATATTAGCAAGTGAAATTTCAACAATTGTCAACATGATGCAAAAGTACACCCAGTTCACTTATTGGAAATCTGAGATGAAGTATTTGGTCGCTTTTACTTCCAACTATGATGACAATGATATTGCAACTTTATTCAATGCTTTCCTTGCTAATAGTATAGCCAATGTAGTAGTTGTAACAACACGACGTCAGTATCTGATACCTGGAGGATCTTTCAGTCGTGCTAAATCAATTCTAATATCAGTTGTTCTATTTACTGGGCCTAATTGTACATCATTGTCAGAGATTATAGATGCTTGGGATGGGAAAGAATTTGTGTTGAACCGGACTTTATTTACAAACAAGGTGACGAACATAAATAACTGTGCGGTTTCCTTGAATGCCTGTCATACCCCTACAACCGTAGTTCCACTAGAAAGAGGTTCTCGTCCTGTTCTTTCAGGTAATCTTGGTGGATTTCTAACAACCCTGTCACAAAAAATGAATTTTACTTTAAACCTTAATCATATATGCGATCATGATTTTTCACCTGGAGAAATACTTCAAAATGGCTCGTTTATCGGAGATTTTCGAGAGCTAGAACGAAGGATACTTCATGCCAGCTTCAAGTTAGTAAGACCTTGTGTTTCATTACATTTATCGTTTGACATTATGATGACAAATATATTCGTCAAATATGTCTGGATGGTTCCACATTCTAAAACCTTTCCGCTGTGGATGAATATATATTATCCATTTCAGTGGAAGTTGTGGATGCTTGCCATCGCATCATTCCTTGCTGTAACAATGTTCATGAGGGCACTTCACTATCCAATCTTCTTTAACTTGTCAATATTATTGGGTATTTCTGTTCCCCAACCACCTCTTAGGCTCTCTTTCAGGATAATATTTACCATTTGTGTGATTAGCTGCTTTATAATAAATACCATGTACCATTCAGCACTTTTTGGCTTCAGGATTAAACCAAAGAAGTCCCTTTCCATCAATTCTTTACAAGACATTTTAGATCAGGAATTGTCGGTGGGTGGTATTAGTAAAATGAAGAAAGTTATTGCAGAAGTGGAAGATCCCATTTCCAGAGAAGCTTTGGACAAATGGGTAATGGAACCCAACCTTGTGAATACTTACAAAAGAGTGGCACATAGAGGTGATTTTGCTACCCTTGTATCAGACTTGATATTGGATGAAATTGCTTACAAGTATAAACTTTTTGACTCTCATGGAAAACCAATATTCCACGTGGTCCCAGGGAATATAATCACTGCTCCTTCGGTTTGTGTTCTGCACCGTAGTTCTCCATTCACTGCCACCTTTGCTCGCATAATTTCCATCTCCGTTGAGGCTGGCCTTCCCCTCAAGTGGAAAAGTGAGACGATACATTGGTTAATATACGAGTCCCTAAGACATGAAAAGTTGAAAGAGGAGCCAATGACAGTTGTAATTCAACTAAAGGATGTAAGGGGTGCATTTGCATTGTTGGCAATTGGATTCGTATTAAGCATATTTGTCTTTGTCGTTGAAGTTGAAATTCAAGAATCGCACTAAAGTTGTTTCATGTTTGCGACTGTTAGTGTGGAAAATGTTTGAATTGTGTTTTGTCATAATTGTTTATCAACATTCAAATGTTTGTTACGATTTTTACATGTAAAAATTTAACTTCAGACATCTTGAAGTAGTATGTAAGTTATGTATTGAATTTTTATTACTGTGAAACGTCGTAATGATCTATATTTCATAAAGAACCTACGAATGTGTAATTTAACGTCTGTATGTATACACAACTACTGTATATAAGTAAGACTTCTAAAGTGGATTGAAATAACGCCATATATGTTGCTGACATTTTAAAGTCACATCTTAACGTTATAAACATTGATATCAATAAAGCTTTTAGTTCATCTTCAATCTTAAATTATAATCAATATCTTATTTTAGAAAAGGATATTCAACTTCAGCCACACATACAAGTCAAAATAATGAATTAGTTTAAATTTTGGTGACTAATATAGTAAGAAACTAGAGTTATTACCTAATATACATCATTCAAACGTCTAAGCGTTGACACAACTTCGTTAGCTCGGCACACAAAATTACCTTATTCTAATTCTCAAAATTTTGACACCGTGGCTATCATCTCACTCCATTTGGAATCACTTGGACTGCAAAAAAAAAAAAACTACAAGTTTTACTGTTTATTCGCAAAATAGTGAAACATTTATCTGAAGACTTTTTATTCTTAATAGAGCTACACACAAGGAAGTTACCACATACCTTTATTTTGTGCGAGGGGTGTTCAAAGAAATAAAATTACCTTATGAGAACAAGCCACGTGATGTTTCTTAGTTGGAAAGTAAATGTTTAGAAAATACCATAGGTCCGTTTTACGATAATATGAGACTTGAAGTGTCTGCACACAAGACAAAGAAATAAAATTGGAAATTATTTTCCTCTCTGAACGGAAGAACTACGTCTGCAGACCATAATGCCAGCGGTAGAAAGTGCGGCAAACTAGACCGAGCTTATAAGATAACACGGCGTGAATGTAACTGAATTTCAGAACTGCAGCTGAAACCGTGTGCTCATATACGTTTTGAATGATCTGTGCTGCGTAGTGTAGTGTAGTGAATGAACATGAGTAACATAATTAACGAACTATTGACGAAACAATTTACTCTACTTTTGTATGAGGATAAGCTTCAAATCGTGAAGATATGCAGGCCTGGCATCCAAAAGAAGAACAAAATGGATTTGATTTAGTTTTTTTATTTAGCGTTGCTTTTTTGCCACTTTAGCTAATCACGACGACGAGGATGCCTGATGATAAGAGGAAATTGATGAAGGGACATTCACAAAGAATAGCCATGCCCAGGCTTGGTTTGAACCCGGGACCCCTGACGTCGTTGTACGCTGTACTAACAATTTTACCACAGACGTCAGCAAGAAAAGAATGGAGTTCCTGTCTAAATGAAATATTCAAGTAAGAAGTTTATTATGTATTTTATTCTCGCACGTAGCCTTACATAAATATATCTATATTTTATAAATAACCATGAAATACTTGAAATCCTTTCCTTACTGTTTCTATATTAATGAAACAGTGACATTTTTATAATTATTTGCAAATTGTAAGGTACGTGTTTCTAATTACAATGTAACATCACTTCAGTGGCGGATCCATAAATTACAGTTTGGAGGGGCGAATTTCAGTAGTGTGCCTCACCTCACCAAGAATCATTTCTAACCTACACTTGAACTGTTTTATATGAACAATACAACATACTCTAAACAGGAATAAATTGATCCAGAGATTATAGTATTGTCTTGCATGCAAATATATGGAGGGACCCAATAGATGGTTTGATTGATTTGGTGTTTTTTACTTCGCTTTTCTGCCACTTTTGGCTAATCACGAAGATGAGCAGGATTGATGATATGATGAAATTGATGACGGAACACTCCTGCCCAGGCCGGGATTCGAACGCGGGATCCCAAGTAGAGGGTCATTAGTATTTGTTATCATAATTTCTTCTATTGTCACTGTAAACTGGTCGATTAGATATGAGGAATAAACTGAATCAACAAATAAAACAAGAACCTATTTTTTCAAGGGGTTCTGATGATTCGATCCACGTTTTAACATATATTGCAAGTTCGGATCACAATTTAAACTCTAAGAGCAGTTCCGATTAGCGTGCCTTGAACAAAAAGCTGACTTCAATCAAACTTTAAAAAATATTATCTACCCTGTTGAACTTGGTGATAAAAGACAGAATATTTGAGTCTTGAAAAATATTAGGTATATCCAAAAGCCTGATGGAATTGCGAGGGGCGAACGCCCCATCGCCCCCCCTTATGATCCGCACATGCATCACTTCAAAATCCAAGGATTTGAACGAAAAAGAGGCTCGCATTCGAACATTACGGTATGAAGAGATAGCCCAGTTTCTGAACCCAGCATACGCCACTGATACATACAGTACCAGCAAAGCGCAGTTCTATAATCTTCTACGTTCACATGTCTATAAATTCTAACTCCAGTAATATTATTTTCAGTGCTAACCCCCTCCCCCTCCACACCATCCCCCACCCACACACATATATTTTAAAATTTTCATCCCTGTACTTCGAACAGCAATTCCGTACACATTCATATCCAAACCCACACACCTTTACACTTTCTTTTCTTCTAAATGTGTATAACTCTCAAACTTTCTTTATTTCATTGTTACTATAGAACACTATATATAATAATGTAAATTCATCACATTTTCCTTAGATGTAGCTTTTGCATATATATATTTTTTTACTATATAAGGTATCAAGTCATTATTTATATTAATTTTGTTCAAAATGAAATGTTGTATGGCTTAATTGTAACCCTATGGAAATAAATAATAATAATAATAATAATAATAATAATAATAATAATAATACATGCATAGTCCAGTCGCGGTTGACCCTATAGCGCACAGGATCAGTGAATCCCCAGTAATGTACAGTATTCACTATATATTTACCTTTTCGCAAAAAAAAATCTACGTAATAAGTAATGTATTTGAGGGCGCAACACGACAAATTATTTTGCTGCGAAAGAGAAACCGCAAGCCAGCACTCTGATGCAGACTCCCAGCGAGTTGAATCCCCGCAGGGCAACTCCTGCCATGGTCAAAGCACAGGGCGGTAGGCAGAACCTTGAAGTGGGAATAGGGCAAAATACATGGGAACTGCTGAATTTGTTTCATACAGTGGCGTGCCTAAGGGAAGATGGTAAGGATCATAACTAGGGAACGGAACTTTAGGTAAATAAATGTTTTTTCTGCGATAAGGTAGAGACCCTCGTTTTTGCCAAAATTCTGATCATAGCCTTATATATTCACAGCAAATTTTATTTTACTTAACACACATACGGGTATTTTCTAGTTTTCCGTATGTAAATACATATTTTGCGAATTTTAATTTTAAATATATAAAATCGCTCATTGACTTCAGCTACCTCGAAATCATCGAAGGAAAAATGTTTAGCTACAGTAGTGTCACAAATATGCCTTTGATGACAACCCTGATTTTTCGACCCCTCAGAAAATCGCATCGAAACCTCAAAAACTCACTTTCTCTCCACGTTCCGCGTCTCATTTATTGCGCTGACGATGTTTCACGGCGCAGAAAAGCCGTGATGAGTAAATTCACTTTCTCATCCTTGAAGGATGAATGCACCTTATCGTAATTTTTTTCTAAGTCCGGGCCAAATGTTTATATATCGCGAGCTTTGTAAACCTCTCTCGCGAAAACGATGTGCCACACACACACACATATGCGCGCGCCTCTCATTATTTTTTCCGTATTGTGACGCAAACAAACAAATAATAATAAATAATTGTTTTTTTTTTTAGGATTCCTGGCCCCTATAACCTCGCCAGGGTGCGTGGTGGCGGCGAAATCGTCACAAGTTTGGATTTGTACTGCGAATGTTGTCAAAAATTCAATCAACGTTGTTCATTCTCGATGCTAGAATCTTACATAGATTATTCTCTAAAACGAAAATCGATAATCATGTGCAAAGCCCCCAAGGCATTCGGGCAATTTCTAATGTTCGCGTGGATAGCGACGCTCGGTAGAACTTTTCCCGTGCCTGTGGAAAAATTGTGTTTCGTCGCTCAATGTAATATTTTCATCACGGACCAAACTATTTTTCGAACCAACCCAGAAGCATTTGCGCAAATTCGAAATTACCGAATGTCATTCGATAGTGGCGTGGAAAAATTAAAATCAATTTTCGATTCGTTGAGAGCATCAAGTCAAACGTTAGCTGAGCTTACACAGCGAGAAATAATTGTTGTTTCGTCCGAGGTGAAATTATTGTTTTCACGCAACGTGCAAAGTATATTGCAAGCGTTTCCGAAACTAACATCCTACGAGGATGCAATTTTAAAAACAACAACGACGGGTGTCGAACGTTCATCGTGGCTTCGAAACCTCACCCATTTTTTTTGTTCCGTGCCCGCATATTGGAGCGATTCGCAATTTTTCGCTCGCAAGTTTTATTTTTTTTGGAAGCGTGCACTCGTTTAGGTAACGTTATCTTTTCGAAAGAATTACTACATTCACAAGAATTGATCGCAGTACTACCCGTGCTGCTACCAGCTTCGACACATACGACCGTCACGCCGTCGTCGCCACAGCCTCACCCCGAACCCATTCCTCTAACATCGACTTCGACCCGAAGAGATTCTATTTTTTTCAGCTTTCCCACGGTCCTGAACGAAGAATCCACCACATCCCCCTATAACAATCGAATGAGAAGCGGATGCAACGGAAGCGAGCACAGCAACAGCATCCGCTTTGGAAATTTTTATCTATCCACAATTATGCTCGACCGACAACAAAAGCTGTATTGTTGCACGTAGAATTTTTCAACCTTTTCGCGTATTATTTTTATGGAATCACAAAGCACGAAAACAAAAGCGTCCACTGTTTTTTGTTTCAAGCATGGTTGAGTTTTTTGTGTGCTGGTTCTCACAGAGCTGGTGGGGGATCGCCCGTTTCACACACCACACCCTCTGACGGGGCGTGTGGAATAGAGAGACCGAGGAAATGATCGACAACACATGCATGGGTGGAACTGTCAACGCCCGTTCATTTGCTATTTGTCCCCCACAGGATATTGTGCGCATCGAAAAGTCTTTTGTTGAAAAAAAAAAGTATAGCATTGTTCGTTTGTACCACATACATGAGTGAATCGGTCAACGGGGGGGGTTATTGCTAGGACATTGACTATAGCGCTCATTGTGTTTTCACCAAAAGGAGAGGAGAGGAGGGGGTCGCGTGGGTTGTGGGGGTTCCTATATAACGTAGCAGTTTCTTCTTTTGTACATCATTATCATAGTGAACGTCAATCGTGGCAGTTCAGTATTCTTTAAATTTGTTTGTCTGGCAGTATATACATACATACATATATCATCGTGGAAGTTTTTTTTTTTTTTAGTGAGCTACAAGTTTTATTTTGAAGTCTCTCTCTATCTCTCTTGAAAGGTGAACGTCAATCGTGGCGCAGTTCAGTATTCTTTAATTTGTTTGTCTGGCAGTATATACATACATACATATATCATCGTGGAAGTTTTTTAGTGAGCTACAAGTTTTTTATTTTGAAGTATCTCTATCTCTCTTGAAAGGTAAGTTTTTATTTTTTTCATGATATATTTATATTTTGTTTTGCGTCTGACACACACATATTCAGAGGAGTCATAAAAATTGACACACACACTTTTACATGTCGCATATTTTTTACCTCCTACAACAGTGCACACACACACACACACACACACACACACACACACACACACACACACATACTGTTCGCGTCTAATATATATATATATGTGGAAGGAAAAAATATCTAGCATTTTTTCAATTTTTTTCCTTCTGTTTCAGTTCGTTTTCCCCTACCACCACCACCACCACAACCCCCCCAAAAATTTCTCTGTATATATATAAATAACAGAGAAAAAAAATGGAACCGCAACCAGGTCCCTCCGGTCTTTGCGGGAAAGTGGCATGTCGTAACTGTGGAAAATTAATTTCGAAACCTAATATTGCTAGGCATTTGAAAAAATGTCGTCTACCGGAACATGATGTCGTAGTCCCCCCGGCAAAGAAATCTCGCATTGATGTGCATGAAGGCGGTGCTTTGAATAAAAATGCACGCATCATGAAGTATAAATGTGACGAAAAAAAATGTGACTCGAGCACCTTCCTCGACAATGTGAAATCTCTTGTAGTCGATCAATTACGTGAATGCCTCGTTAATGTTGCAGTTAAAATTCATCTCGTCTTGACCCTGCTGTATGAGAAAGTTGTCTCGTCCAAGACGAGCACTTTCAGCTTTTACGTAGGGTGTGAAGGCTTACATGAGGGCAATCACGAGGATCTTGACGAGATAGTGACACGGCTATTCGAGCACTTGGGAGAAAAACAAGAAGACTTTGAAGGTAGAGGAAGTGGATGGAGTCTTTGCGGACACAGCCACGTGTTAGAGCTTCGAGTGTGCAACTTCAACCCCTTACGCTGCGCTCAAAAAAACAAACAAAAAAAAAAGCAAAATGCAGTGTTAAACATACAAAGTAATGATCAGAAGAGTTTCCTATGGTCTGTCATCGCCGCATTACACCCAGCTAATAATGATAAAAACCCGAAACGCCTGTCCAATTACAAACGATACGAGAAGAAATACAAGAATGTCATGCGAGGAATTTCCTATCCTGTGCCCCTGAATGAGATCAATCAATTTTTAAAAAACTATAGAGAGGAAAAAGGAGAAGATATCGATATTTCTGTGTTTGGGGTTGACGATTGCGACAACATTCGTGTGTTAAGACCTGCTAGAAGCCAGAATAATGAAATTCGACTCTTGCTCGTAGATGGCCGTTACAGTTTGATACGGAATTTCTCACGATTAGTAGGAAGACAGATCAGCAAGGATCACGATAAGATCGAAATTTGCGATCGGTGTTTGAGAATTTTTCGCGTGGGAAAGAAGACGAAAGAACAGCACAAGTGTTTTGGCTCCGTGAATGCAGAACCCGAAGATGTCATGCCGGAACCCGGAACCAAGATGAAATTTCAGAAACACCAGGCTCTTCTCCACCATCCCGCTGTCCTTTATGCCGACTTTGAAAGCTTCCAAGTTCCCATGACGTCTTGCAACCCTGATCCCTCTACCTCAAGCACGATCCAAATTTTTCATCACGAGCCTTGCAGTTTCTCCATCTACGGAGAAAAATTGAATGATGTCATCTTGTATTGCGGACCCGATGCGGCAAAACATTTTGTTAAGAAGATAGCGGAATGCGCGAGAGAACTTGCACCCAGCCTGAAAGGCTCTTACGTTTCTCCACCTGCTCTCACGACGGAACAACAGCGGAGACATGACACGGCGACAAGATGCGCGGAGTGTGACCAGGCTTTCACCCCCGAAAATCACAAGGTTGTACACCATGACCACCAGAATGGATTATTCCTGAGCACCATCTGTAATTCCTGCAATCTTAAGATTAAGGAGTCGCATTTCGTTGCCGTGTTTCTGCATTACACGGAGAAGTACGATACGCATCTGTTCGTCAAAGAGCTCTACAACATAACTTCTCGAATCAGGATCATTCCGAGAACGAGCGAGAAGTACATCGCGGTGAGAGTGTGGATCCCTCTCGAAGAAGGAGGAAGTGTGGAAGTTAGAATCCTGGATTCTTATAATTTCCTGTCCTCCAGCCTCGCCACCCTTGCATCTCAACTTGGCGACGAAGATCTTGTGGCCACCAAGCAAAAATGTTTTTCGGGAGGAGATGAAAATTTGAATCTGTTGCGTCGCAAGGGCGTCTACCCCTACAAGTACGTCAACGATTTCGACAAATTTGACGAGACGGAACTTCCACCCCGGGAGGCATTTTATTCTCATCTCACGGAGGACGTCTGTTCCGAAGAGGACTACGAACACGCTCGTAGTGTGTGGACGGCCTTCAATTGCCAAACTTTTCGTGATTATCACGATCTCTATCTCAAATTGGACGTGACACTTCTCATGGACATTTTCGAGTCGTTTCGCAAGAGATGCATCGCGATTTACAAGTTGGATCCTGCGTATTTCTTCACGACGCCGGGATTGACTTGGGAATCGATGATGAAATACACCAACGTGGAACTGGGGCTCATCGCAGAGAAGGAACAGTATGCCTTCATGGAGAGTGCGATACGCGGTGGCATCGTCCAATGTCCCCGACGCCATGCTCAGGCAAACAATCCTCGTATGCCTGGTTACGATGCATCGAAGCCAAACACTTACATTGTCTACTGGGATGTCAACAACCTGTATGGCCATTCCATGTCCCAGTGTCTTCCCATCAGCGACTACGAGTGGATGACCGAAGAGGAACTCTCCTGCGAGGATGATTTTCTCAACTGGAGCGAAAATAACGAATGGGGCTGTTTCTTGGAAGTGGATCTCGATTATCCCGAAACGCTTCACGAGAAACATCACGGATTGGCCCTGGCCCCCACCAAAGAGAAGCCACCTGGAGGATCATCGGAGCCAAAACTCATACTAAGCGTGGAGAACAATAGGAATTACGTTCTGCACTACCGACTCCTCCAATTCTACGTGCGTCACGGCTTGCAGCTGAAGAAAATACACAGAGGATTGAAATTTAGGCAGAGTAGGTGGCTGGAACCCTACATAGCCGAGAACACACGACGCAGAGCGCAATCGACATCGCCTGCAGACAAGGATCTGTACAAACTGTTCAACAACGCCATCTACGGCAAGACGATGGAGAACGTGCGTAATTACATCGACGCAACGTTGGTCACGGATGAAAAGAAATTCGAAAAGATTGTCGCGTCCCGCTACTTCAAAAACTTCACCATTTTCGACGAGAATCTTGTATTCGTCGAGAAGAACAAGAAGCAAGTGATGCTCAACAAGCCGATTGCCATAGGTGCCACAGTCCTTGAACTCTCTAAATTGCACATGTACCAATCGTACTACGATCAGTTTCAACCTTTTTATGGAGATAATATCCAAATATGTTACATTGACACGGATAGCTTCATTTTTCTAATCCAAACACCAAGCCTCGAACATGATCTGACTAAGATGAAGCATCTTTTTGATTTCAGCAACTTACCATCAGGCCATCACTTGCATTCGACGGAAAACAAAATGACCATAGGAAAGTTCAAAGACGAAGCGGCTGGTAATTACATCAGCGAATTTGCGGGGCTTCGTGCCAAAATGTACTGCGTCAAGATTGCAGAAGAAAAAGAGATCAAGAAAGCGAAAGGGGTAGGAAAAATAAGTACCAGCAAATTCAACATGCAAGACTACAAAGAATGCCTGTTTCAAGGTGAAAGAAAACTGAGCACAGATCATCGCATTGCGAATAAATTACACGAGCTGTACACGACGCGCGTAACCAAAGTAGCATTGGATGCCAGAGACAACAAGTTACGTGTTCTCGATTGTCAAATACATACGAGAGAGTGGGGCCACTGCAATGGAAGCGATAAATGTGACGTGTGTCAAACTGTAACCGCATAGCCATGAAGTCCGCTGTGTCTTTTGCCATTCTTCAAAAACAGACGGAGGAAAAGAATGAAAGAGGAGCCCTCAGGCGATGAAAAGTTGGAACTCGTTATTATGTCGTTAAGGCTCGCTCTAAACACGAGGCTCATTAAATTCAACTCTTACTTTTTTTTTTCTTCTTCCTCGTAATATAATGACATAATTACATGTTAGAGTCTCTTTGTATTGCGGACCGCTGCAGATAAAATATTCTCTTTTCTTCATTCGATCTACGAAGGGGCATCTCATATAGAAAATTTAATTTAAATAACAGGGACAATGAATCTTTTTGGTTTCCGTAAACAAAGCATCACGGACACTGCACAACCAAATTCCAATAACCTCTTACTTTCCGTGTTATCTAAACTCAATGGTCTTTTGATAGTACACCTCAACAGTATCTGGACGAAACTGAATGACGAAATCGGCAAGATGTTTTATGTTTTCAATAACAATTTACATTTCTACGAAATTCCGATCGGTGGGAAACTTCAAATCACCGTGAATCCGGAAAACGAAGGGCAAAATATTAAAATTTCTACCGGCAAGAACATTTTTCGAATCAAGCACGACAAGATGCTTTCTAACATTACGTACGATGTTTCTGCAGGAGATTATCTTTACGTGGAACTCCTAGGAGATTACGACAAACTTATTCCTCTCTTCGTAGAATTACGAATCGTCTATCCTATTATAAAATAACCATTAACCAAAAATGCCTAACGACATTTTCGGCCACACCAAGCGTGTAGACCACGCAGAAGAGATTCTCATGTTGGATGTCCGAATTAAGAAGTTGAGGAGCGATTTGATTGCTTTGCAGGAGACCTTAAACAAAAGTTTAGAGTCGGAAATCGCTACGCTCCAAACGCAATGTCTCGACCCCATTCTGAAAATCGATTCCGAACTGAAAACGCTCATAAAAAATTACGTCGACGTACCTTCTTACGACAACGTTCAAAATATACAGTTGAGCGTGGATTCGCTTCAAAATGATTTGGCCAAATTACAGCAATTTCAATCGAAAAATGAAGATTTGGAAAAATTGAAACTCGAAATCGAAGAACGAACTTCGGCAATCGAAAAGAATTTCTCTGAACTTCAAACCGTCGTGAAGGATATTGATGTAGAACGCTTGCACGTCGTTGTTTCCAAATTACAAGAAGAATTCACCGGCACGTTGGAAGAAATTAAATCCAAGTTACAGACTTTGGAAGATACCATGACGAACCTACCATCGTCGGACGAACTGCAGGTCATCGGTAAAAGCGTCGCGAACATAAAAATTCAATTGGAGGCTTATCAAGATTTCGAACACATTCAAACCACCATCGCTACGCTTCAGGCGTCTCTGGAGTTGATCAACGAAGAAATTAAAAATATTCACGCTGAAGCGAGCGCGTTAACGAGTATTCAAGACACGTTAAGCACGGTTCAGCAGAAGATCGAATATTTAGAAAATTTGAACGTCGAAACGAATCTTGCTCATTTTCATCACGTACTCGACAACATACAGGGTGACTTGGAATCGTTACGGACGAGCGTACCTTCGAGCGAAGATTTGGAAAAATTGAAAACGGCGGTGACGGCACTATCCGAATCGAGCGACGTCAAAAGTTCGTTGAGCGATCTCGAGAGTAGGGTGGCCAATCTCCCCACCTCCAAAGAATTACACGCTTTGAAAAGGAACATATCACGTATGCTGAAACGACTGGAAACGGAAACGGCGAACGTGGAACAGATTCGAGATGAACTTGCTTCGCTGGTGTCGACGCTGCCCACTTCGCAGAGCGTCACCGACCTTCACACGCAGTTTACCGAGATGCGAAGCATCGTGAACGATCTCACCGAGAAAAGTTCGAAATTGAATCAAGTCGAGAACCTTCAGAGTATTGTCGTCAACATCAGAGATCAAGTTGGAGTGCTGGAATCCACGCAGGAATCGACGCTGGCCTCTTTCGGTGCCAAGTTGCAAGAACTCAACGAAAACTACAAGCAGTTGAACGTGGAAGTGAAAATCAAACCGCCATTTTCTACAGTAACGGATACCATAGTCGAACATTTGCTGCCCATACAAAATACACTGGGACAGCTTCACAGCAACCTCGTTAGCGTCGATACTAAATTCGCTAAACTGCATTCTCTGCAAGCCATCGAAATCAACAGCGTACCCAATCAACAGAGAATCTCCACGTTCGTCGAAGGTAACAAACTGTACATGTTGCATCCTTATCATCCGTACTACAAGTTTCTCCTCGATGGTACGATTCAGATAAACGAATTTTCGTACTGGTCTCACGGCAGAAAAGCTAGCGTTCCCACCATGACTTTGATATCGAATCGTGGTGTCCAGAAAGCAGGAAACATTCCTCTGGCACGTTGGAACGAAACGCGCAACATATATGAAATACACGAAGACGAAGATCTTACTGTTTTCGACGTGAGTGCCGGCGATAAGCTGATCGTTCAAAACACGAGCGAGGTGCCACCCTCTTTGAATCCCATCACGCTCGTGCTTCTCTTCAAACGTAATCTCTAAAAATGTCTAGGCAAGCCATCGTCCAAGAATTGCATAAACCTGCACGGCGCAACTACGAACGTTTGGCGGTGGTGACCAAGGGCATCGATGACCTCTGGGAAAGCGACCTCGTCGAGATGAGTAGCGGCAATTTGAAAAACGTACATAAATTGAACAAGGGCAACAAGTACCTCCTCACCGTCATAGACACATTTTCGAAATTCGCATGGGCTCTGCCTTTGAAATCCAAAACGGGAACGTGCGTCACGGAAGCATTCAAGACAATTTTTCGCGAAAGCGGCGGCAGACGACCTCGATTTCTGCACACGGACAAGGGGAAGGAATTATACAATGCCGTATTCCAAAAGTTTATTCGCAAACACGACGTTCGACATTATTCGACCTTCAGTGACGTCAAGGCCAGCATCGTGGAAAGATTCAATCGCACTCTGAAATCGCGCATGTGGTCACGCTTCACGCTTCAGGGAAGCTATAAGTGGGTCACCATTCTTCCGGAACTCGTTAACGACTATAATCACACGGTGCACGGAACGATAGGCATGAAGCCAGCTGACGTTACCAAGTCTGACGAGCAGCGATTAATTTCCAGCGTTTACTGTCCAAAGTACACGCCCACGACAAAAAAACCTAAATACAAAATTGGAGACCAGGTGAGGGTCAGTAAATTGAAGCGAACGTTCGACAGGGGTTTCACACGAAACTGGAGCACGGAACTTTTTACCGTGGTTCGAGTTCTACCCGGGAACCGTCACACGTATATAATAAAGGACAGTGGCGGTGAAATTTTATTGGGGCGCTTCTACGAGGAGGAACTCTCTAAAACTAAATACCCCGACACGTACCTTATCGAAAAAGTTTTGCGCAAGAGAGGCGACAAACTTTTGGTGAAATGGCTGGGACTTCCGGACACGAGTTGGATCGATTCAAACGAAGTGATTCTATGAGTACGTGGAACGTCGTGAAGCGTCTACCTGATTCGGAAGATCGAACGAAGAAAAGGAACGGCGAATTGCTCCCCGACAGCATACGGTGTCTGATCGTAGGACCTTCGGGGTGCGGAAAGACGACACTGCTCATTGATAATTTTATCCTCGCACCCAATTGATTAGACTGGGAAAACAGACACCTCTACGTATTTTCGAAAAGTCTCGAACAACCGAAATACCAGCAACTTATGAAACTGTACAAGGGACTGGGCATTGCAACTTTCGCAACTGAAATCATTCCACTGGACGATTGTCTCGAGAATTCCGTTGTGGTGTTCGACGACATGATCTTGGAAAATCAAAACGAGATTCGTAATTTTTTCACTCGAGGTCGTCACAAAGGAATGGATTGTTTCTACCTGGCACAAACTTTTTCCAAGGTTCCGAAACAACTGCTACGCGACAACGCTAATTTCATATGTTTGTTTCGACAAGACCACACCAATTTAAAACACGCACACGATGATTACGTAGGGGCTGACATGAATTACAATCTATTTTCGGAACGCTGCTC
Source organism: Lepisma saccharinum (assembly GCF_977018435.1). Classification (NCBI taxonomy): domain Eukaryota; kingdom Metazoa; phylum Arthropoda; class Insecta; order Zygentoma; family Lepismatidae; genus Lepisma; species Lepisma saccharinum. The sequence goes on from NC_139248.1 coordinate 30,660,115, forward strand.
CCACTGTTGGAACAGTGACGATTTCGGATTCGTGACCATCGACATGACTCGAAAAGCAAACCATGGAAAGTATAGGAATAAAATAAACGTTTATCTAGACGTCTCAAAGGCTAACAAGAGGAAAATTTCAGATTTGCAACAAGAAGAAAATCCCAAAAAAAAAATCAAAAGGTCGTGAGAATCTAAAAAAAAAAAAATTTGAAAAAAACGTTCTTTTTTTTTCAAACGTCTGACAAGCATATATAAATAACCATTACAACAAAAAGTGAGTGTTAGAAAAAGTGGATAGTCTCAAGCGGTGACGGCAAGAAAACTACGAGAACCGAACGTATAGGCTGAGAATTCGACGTTTCAAAAACGTTTCAACGTATATAGCAAAATGTCAAAACGTCAATTTGAAGAAGACGAAAATCTCAAGTTGCGAAAATACCTCGTGAAGCGCTTCAAAGGTTGGAAATCCGAGAATCGCGGATCCTACGAAGAGAAGAAACGTCAAGATAAACCTGTGATCGACGCCATCAGCGGTCTAGGTAAAGAAATTAAAAGTGTCACGGAACAAAATAAAAATTTGATCAACGAACTCGTACCGCTCGCAGCTAAAAGTAACGCCGTACCCACGCCCATTTCGAGCATTCCTTCGACGCCGTTCGAACTGAAGGAAGTACCGGCACGACGTCGAGCCATAGGTAGCACGTCTTCGGATAAGATCGAGTTGGGACCTTTGGCACGAGACTACCTGAGCACGGGGAAGTTCGACAAGGATGAAGTGTTCGGTTTGTATCCGAGCATGGAGAGCAACGAAGGCGGCGGTGGTGTCGTGTGGAAGATTGGGAAATCGAAGGTGACCTTCGAAGGCAACGACATTAAAGTTAATTTAGGCGATAAGGATAGTTGGACGAGGTATCCGGGTACGGTGGGACTGTGGGAACTCGTTGCCAAAAAGCAGCCGAAAGATTACACCGACGAAGATTACCAGAGTTACAAGGAAATTCTGATCATGACGGATGCCTTGTACCAGAACAACGACGCCTCGCAGAATAGGGTGAAATCGAGCAGCGGCGAGAAGTACAGGAATCTCATCAAACGATATGGAACCAGGTCAAAACAGGCAGCGGCGTCAAACTCTACAACACGTTACCCAAAGAATTCGTTTGGGTGGACGACGTGCGCAAGCTCATAGACAGGTTGTTGGTTATTGCAGGAGAGGAGAATGCAGGCAGTCGTAATTTCTACAACGAGAAGGTTGGCATCGTGGACATGATCAGCACGAAACTTTCCAACTTCATCGTGAACGACGACAAGGGCATAGGCTACCTCATCAAAATCATCAACACGCTGCCTCCGAGATTCTGGAACGTGGCCGAAGGAAAGGGACTCGTGAACGACATCATCAACAAGTTACCTTTCGAGATGCATTTACCTGGCTACCAGTACTGCGGACCGGGTACCAAACTCGAGAAAAGATTGGAGAGAGGAGACAAGGGTGTGAATCCGTTGGACGCAGCATGCAAAGATCACGACATCGCTTACAACACCACGCAGACGGATCTGGATGCACGTCACGAAGCAGACAGAAAGTTAGAGCACGCAGCTTTCGAAAGGTTCGTCAGCAGAGACGCTTCGCTGGGTGAAAGAGTTGCAGCACTGGGCACCACCATCGCCATGAACACGAAACAAAAATTTGGGTGGGGTGTGTAAATAAATAACATACAGTAAAAAAAACAACATGGCTTGCATAACCGATTTGCCGCCCGAGCTACTGTGCAAAATATTCCAACAGGTAGTAAAGGGAGATGTTAATAAACTTTTGATCATTGCGAGATCAACGCCGGCATTTCGCATCCCTTGTGAAATGGCTGTCAAGGACCGTCTTCGGGAGATCAGTGGAATAAGGTGCGGTGATCTCGACACTCTTCTTTCGGCTGCAGGGGAAAAATTAAACAAGAGAATGGACGAACTGCACGAGGCGAGGCAGGGAAGAAGACGATACACGGATGATTGGTGTAAGTCGAAACAAGAGACGGAATATATTATTACGCACATCATCGCGTTTTCCGAAGCACGGACTTTCTTCCTCTGTAAAAAAAATCTTCGATACAAAAATAATCTCGTTAAAAAAAAGTATATATAAATAATACACATTGTGAAAAAAATTAAATTTCTCTAACACACACTGAAAATTTCTCTCCTTTGATATGAGTGAAAAAAAATGAGTGACCTCCAAGCATTAAAACAAATGCTAAATTTGTCAGTCGAATATGTAAAAATTCAGGAATTGGAAGTCGACAAACCTTACACGATAACTTCCGGTTCAATCGTTTCTACCCAGTATGGTCCCAAGGTGCGTCTGTTGCTCAACGCACAATACAGTCTATTTTTACCAGATCGATACGCTAACATGTTATCCGACGAGAAGCTATCTATTTTAATCGAGAACAAAACTCGAATCGTGTACAAGGGGACAAAGGAACTTTTTGGCAAGAAAACAAAGCACGTAATAGAATTTGTTTAACGACGCTGCGCGGAGTATATATAAAATAACATACCTTGAAAAAAAAAAAATTACACGAAACAAAAAAAATCTCGGAACATACATATATATAAATAACATACCTTGAAAAAAAAAATTACACGAAACAAAAAAAAATCTCAGAACATTTATATATATATATAAATAACATACCGTGAAAAAAATATATATATATAGAGCATCAACATGAAGCCCAAGGGTGTCGTGTACCAGATACCATATTCGAATCTTAAAAATCTAGGTGCCCTGGATGGGTTACTCACCAAGAAACAACGCGAGAAGAAACGTTCTTGCTTGACGAAAGGACACGGAATGAAATTACTTCTCAGCACACCTCAATTGAGACGCTTGCAGCGTTCGCGGAAACAGCAAAAGATCGGAGGTTTCATATTCAGCATCCCGGCCATCCTTGCGGCTTTGGGGGCCGTTGGAAGTTTGGCTGGGGGTAGCGCCGCCATCGCGAAAACCGTCATCGACTCGAAGAAGAACAAGGCGGAATTGGAAGAACAGAAACGTCACAACCTGTCCATGGAGAAGAAAGGGGGGAAGGGCGTGATGAAAAAGTTAAAAAAAAAAGAAACAGCAGCACTCACCAACCGAGACATTGAATCTCTGATCGAACCGTTAAAAATCAAACACTTCAGAGGAATTTTCATGTCCGACTCGTTACCTTCAACCGTTAAAAAAAAAGAATGCGGAGTAGTCAACTTGGACAGTCAAGAAAATGCAGGCACGCATTGGATATGTTACCACAAAAATGATGACAATAACAAAGCATTCGTTTTCGATTCTTTCGGAGGCGTTCCACCTACAAATTTAGTTCATTATCTGAAAACAAACAAAACCTCTATATACTACAACGACGAACGCATTCAAAATTTCGGAGACGTGAACTGCGGTCATCTCTGTCTCTCCATGCTCACGTTTCTCTCTAAAATAAATAAGCCTACGATCGAAGATTTCCAGAAAGCATTGTGGAACCTTAAACACGATGGGCGTGTTCCATCTCACGAGCGAATCTTCGATCTTGAAACTCACGCTGCACGACGACATCGTCTATCCTAAATCCGTAGCTCTGCGTGCATTCTACAGCATGTACCTCATACCTAACGTCACGCATCACAACAACAAAATTAGTGTCGGAAGCGAACACATCGTCGTCACGCCAGGCCAATACAATCTTTCTACTTTGCAAGCTCAATTACCCAAAGGCACGTACCTTTCTCAAAATTCGGTCACGCACAGAGTGGAAATCTTTTCGGCTACGGAGACCGTGGACCTGGGCACCATGGGTGAACTTTTAGGTTTCGAGAACGACACCAAACTCGAAGCTGGCATCAAGCACACGGCAGCAAACATTCCTAAATTCTTAGCCATAGAGACTCTGAACGTACACTGCAACGTAGCGGAAGGCATGATCACGAAATCCTCGGACGGGGGGTTGCTGGGAAGTCACAAGCAGACGGGAATCATAGCCACGTTCAAACCCAGTTCCGAATTCATGGAACCGATCATCTACACACCCTCTTCGCCGATCTATTTTCCAGTATGTCGCAACCGCATAGACAACATAGAGTTGGTGGTGACGAACGAGAAAGGCGACGTGGTGGATTTCGCAGGTGCAACGACCACTGCCATCGTGGAGATCAACGTATAATAAATAACACACATAGTGAAAATAATGGAGCAAATCGAAAGTTACGAATTGCAATCTTTTCCTCCCAACCGTCGCACGTTCGCCAATCTCAACGAAGCGAACAGGGAGATCGAATACGACGTGGATGTAGGGGATGGGTTCGTTCATCCTCACAGAGCGGACCTCTACCTTCAATTCGACGTGGTGAAGAAGGAAAGCGGAGTAGCGTTTCCGCCCAATGCCAATTTGAAACTCGTGGACAACTTCGTGCCTCACCTGTTCTCGCAGGTGGAGGTGAGGAAACACGGTACCGTCATCGACAGAATCGATTATCCAGGCATCACGTCGACGGCAGTGGGAACATTGAAATTATCCAAAACGGACGCAGCGTACTACCAAGCGGGAGGATTCGAAGCGGGGACCAAAATATCGACGAGAAGTCACACGGTGCTCTTTCCCATGCGTCTGCTGCCGGGATTCTTCTCGGACTACAAGGAGATCATGTGGAAGGGAGGATTGCGCGTCACCTTTCGAAGAGCGGCCAACGACAACGACGCACTGATGCGATACACCAACTTGAACGCCGACGGCACGCCGATAGCCAACACTTTACCCGAAGCTGCCAAGTGCGTCATCCGGAGCATGGAGTTGAGAATGCCGGTGGTGGAATACGAAACGAATTACGCCCTCAAGTACAAAGCGGAGATCTTGAAGAGTCCGCAGGTGCCGATTCACTTTCACGGTTACCAGTGCGTGCAGAAGTTAGCGTCGGGAAGTCACATGGAATTCGACGTGACGACGCAGTTCAATAACATACAGTTCGACATGCCAGATTTCGTCATTGTACTTTTTCAGACCGGACGCGATAACAACCAGGAAAAAGATTCCAGCAAGTTCGACGACTGCAAGATCAAGAACGTTTATCTCAAGAATGGCAGGAACAAAGTGTTCCCGCGCGAGAATTACAACCTCGACATGACCAAAGACGATTACCTCAAACTTTACGAAGCTTACACCTCTTTCAAACGCGTGACCGAGGGAAGCGTGGACATGTACTACACGCCCAGCGAATTCAAAACCCACAGACCCATGTCCGTCATCAATACCACGAAAAGAAAGCAGGTGGTGGTCAACGATCGCACCAACATCAAGGTCGTCTGCGAGTTCAACAGTCCATTGCCCGAGAACACCGTATGCAGCGTCATCCTGGTCGCCGAGAAGTCCTTCGTCCACGACGTGAAGAACGAGAGGGTCACAGAGCAGTTTTAACAGGTTTTAACATCTTTTCTTGCACAATAAGGAATTTTTGTACTAGTACAATCAATTACAATGGCACAATACGAATTTCACTAGTTCAGATCAGTTACAAATGTCAATTTCATCAGTTATCATTTACAATATCTTTTTTTTTCATCACTATAGCACGAGAGACAAATCAGAATTTTTGCACAAAATTATTTTGTTGTTATTTTTACACGAGAAAATTAACAATAAAATTCTTTCTTTTTTTATCGTTTCAGATGCTGTCGAACATCAAAAACACACGTACACATACACACACACTAGAAAAAAAAGCATGCAACTTTATTTGTAACACACACACATACATTCTCCATCTTCATCAAGAAAATATTATAATAAACATAATTATTTTTTATCTATATCTCACAATAAAAACTCTATATCCAAAAATATTACAACATCAAAATAACACTAGAGTCGTTAGTACACGTTGCATGCATTTACGGAGGTCCTCTGTAGAGTTTCATGGAAGTTTGAGAAAAAAAAGAAACACGTGAAACTCTATAGAAGTGTGGTTATCTACAACCGCAGCCGTTAGAGAACCTTTTACTTTTTTTGGTTGGGCACCACGCACCCTGGCGAGGTTATAGGGGCCAGGAATCCTAAAAAAAAAAACAATTATTTATTATTATTTGTTTGTTTGCGTCACAATACGGAAAAAATAATGAGAGGCGCGCGCATATGTGTGTGTGTGTGGCACATCGTTTTCGGGAGAGAGGTTTACAAAGCTCGCGATATATAAACATTTGGCCCGGACTTAGAAAAAAATTACGATAAGGTGCATTCATCCTTCAAGGATGAGAAAGTGAATTTACTCATCACGGCTTTTCTGCGCCGTGAAACATCGTCAGCGCAATAAATGAGGCGCGGAACGTGGAGAGAAAGTGAGTTTTTGAGGTTTCGATGCGATTTTCTGAGGGGTCGAAAAATCAGGGTTGTCATCAAAGGCATATTTGTGACACTACTAGCTACCCCAAAATAGTGCACGTTACATGTGTGGCTCATGCGTTGCATAGAATATGTGAAAAGATAAGAGCTATTTATCCCAATGTCGATAAACTGGTTTCAAATAGGAAGAAAGTTTTTATCAAGTCGCCTAGAAGAATAGACATTTTTAAACAAAATTGTCCTGAGGTTCCCCTTCCCCCTACACCTGCAGTTACACGATGGAGCACTTGGTTGGAAGAAGCTGTATATTATGCCCAGAACTTTGATAAATTTGTATCTGTTGTAAACGATCTTGACAAAGAAGATGCATCTTCCATAGATATTTTGCAAGAACTGTTGAATAATCCCTCCTTAAAAGTCGAATTGGCATCCATCTCAACCTGTCCTTTCTCTCTATCTCCATACGAAAGCTTGGCAGCTTCCGTGGGTGAAGTCCGTATAGTAGAAACGATACTGGAAGAACTCAATGGATCTAACGCACAAGTGCTAATGTCTAAATGTACATAAAGTTTTGGGAAAAACCAAGGTTTTCAAACTTTGTGCCAAATTGCACGTGTTTTGGAAGGTGAAGTAGAGGAAGAGGAACCTTTGCAAAAGTTCAGCGTTAGTGACATTTCGTGCTTCAAATATGGAAGAATTGTTTCTTGTGACGTGGAGCGATCTTTCTCACAATAAAATATGCTTTTCAGAGATAATCGTCACAGATTTACAACGGAGAATTAGAAAAAAAGACTGGTGATCCACTGCAACTTTTCCAAAAAATAACTCGCTAAGAGGTAAGCATTTAGAATCTGATTTTAGGTGTTTATAATGCATTTAATATTTTGTTTTTGGTACCATATGTTTTTTTTATTTTTGTCATATATTTCCCTGTTTTTATCACATATTTTCTACATTTATGATACATAAAAAAATTGAGTGTCTTAGCACAAAGTTCCGTTCCCTAGTTAACCTCGTCCTCATTTCTAAAAAATGAACGTCAGAGGCAGGAAAATATATCAAAATAATATCTGGCTAGTATATATATATATATATATATATATATATATAATTAACCCTCCTCCCCTTTTCGAAAATCCTGAGCACATTACGGATTTCATATTACATCGGTGAACCCCCAGAAAAACACTCCACGAGCCGCGCCTGATATATATATACACACACACACACATTTTCAGTTTCTAATGCCACAGTTTCATTGTTTTCCAAAATACAAATACACTACGCAAGGTTGAGATATAACACAAATATCAGTTATGCATAAGAAGGAACTGGCAAAATTTACCCGACATATTTAAGAATATCCATATAGTGATGTAGAAAGCTAATTCTTTTGATGGATGCGTAATATTCCAGAAACAATATTACACCAAGTACGTCCTTGATCTTGCTCTTGAACAATGGCTTCGAGTACTTAGGAAATTGAACTAGAATGTCCCATGTCACCTTGACATAACGATTTCAAATACTTAGAGAAAATAGAATAGGTTAATGCACGGCAAACTCATAGGAATGTACGCAAGAGATTCTTGGACAAAGCAACTTCTTGTTGAACGCGCAGAGTTCATTGCACTATAGAACCTTTTACATTTATTAGTTCAAGTTCATCATGATAAGCACTCAAGTACAAAAGTTAGTGCTTCTTAAATGAATGAAAGACACAAGTTCCACTTATAGAAATGTGTTTTGTTCATAAAGCCTACAATACAGTATAGAAAGATAAATGGAGACTATTATGCACCAGTTTAATGGTGAAATGAAAGTAGCGCACTTACTTAATAATAACCAAAAATAAGGTAAAAGCATTATATCATCTACGAAAATTCTTCAAGCGTTTTAGTAACCTTTAAATTGCTTTGGAACAATATATACGCAATGACGAATTGAACGATAAAAATAACTGTTGTACAGTATGGACTAAGAGCATTAAGCTGCAGGGCATTGACCAAGAACATACAATTTGTCTGAGAACACGTAGAACAATACAATGACACGGATAACTTATTTTAATGTAAACCCAAGGGACATTGATTCAATTTATAATATTTACGTATCATAATTCAATTTTTATTATGTGCGTCACATGAGAGCATCTGCAGCACGCTGATGATTCAGTGTTCGTTCTTTGACATCAACCACTATACAAGTCACTCTCTACCATCGCAGTCAGTGTCGCACTTCATTGACATCAAGGTAAAACACTATACATGTAATGGTTAGGTTTTATTTAAGAACTTCTCCAATTGCTAGAAACTTGAAAACTTTTCAAATAATTATTCAATAGAGCATAAAGTATCATTTTGAAAACATTTAAAAAAGTTTTCAACCGCTAGAATTGGTGTAATGACTTGAAAGAAAGAAAGATCACTGTAGTGGCTAAATATTGCCACTTTTATTACTTCTGCAAGAATTATATGAAAGTGAACTGATCTTATTGAAACCAATTTCAAAAATTATTTGGTTTGAAACTTTCTGATCCTAGAAAACCTGCGACTAACCAACTCTTTCTGACTTTCAATTTGTTTTGAAGTTTATTTTCGTGGCAACCCATATCATACTGTACAATTGTGGTGATATCCTAGGCAAGATCAATCCAATCGTAGCTAGTCTTGCTAATTTCTTTCAACTCTATTGCAATGTTGTCCTATCATATTTATCTAACACCAACTATAGGATATTTTATGTATAGTTTACTACTTTATACATTATTGTTTCTTTTGTTGTATTGTTGTCATGTTTTTATATATTTTTACTTCACATTTAATATTATTTCTTAATTTTTCTTGCTTTATAATTGTGTATTTTTATTCTTGTGACTCCACTAAAATATCATTGAATTGCATGTATACTGTTTCTACAGAAATATTTCCCAAATTTGACGAATCATTAATACATAACATTCGATCATCCGAGTTCACACCAACAGGTTGTTTCTATAAGTTGCTAATTATGTACAACAATAACATCTGTGTTTATTTCTTGATTATTCAAACGCTGGAAAATACGTATGTATCAACGAAGTACTTTATGTCATTTTGAGGACTGTTACACTGTAAAATGATGTGAGAACGACACGGACGGTGGTTGCAGGAAGTTAACACTACAATGTTTAACATCAAGATCACATATTAATGGTTCTAATCAACACCATTTTAACACCACTGAGGTTAAACGTCACCAACATGTGCACCTTCTGGAACCACTGCCTGTATCGCTTTGAAGTCTGGTTTGCATGTTTGAGTAGGCGGAGAGTTACTGGACTGTCTGTTCGACTCGACCCTTCTATGCCAAGTAACTTTTTACACACTTTCACTACGAGTCGAGCAAAGTGGGATAGTGGTTGCAACTGTTTCTCTTTCTCTTTTGACAGAATGAACCCATTCATAATCCGTGGTCGTTGGCGGAAAAAAACCCAACATGAAATGGGTTACACATATTTTAATGAGAAATGAGTACAATAATGCACAGAAACATGTCTAGAAAGAAACCTGACTTCCTTGATTTTTCTATTTCCAATTGTTTTTGTGTGTTCGTAGAGCGTAAATTCTATATTTTCAACTTTACTTCTCCTACGCAACATTTGCCAACTCCATCTCCTGCAATAAAGGCCTCCTATAAACTTATGGTGTCAGTCTCGAACCACCTCCTATTCATGGTTGATTAAAAAAATAATGGGCCATTCCACAGAAAGTGGGCCTAGATGTCACAATCGTACCAGCGCTTCCAAGGTTTCTTGATTGGTTACCACTTCAAAGGGAAATTGGTAAAAGCACATTTCAGACTGCCATTTCTGCGCTTAATGCATGCTTTCAGCATGCTATATTTTATGAAGAAATATTTGTGTTATGTCCAGACCGTGACGATATGGAATTGCCAAAATACAATTTATCAGCAAACTCACAACAAGTTTACAACTACTCTACCACAGAACAGACTCTACTGTCCTCAGAAAGCGTCGTCTACATTCATTGTAAACGAGTGGTCTGTCGAGGTGATACACGAGTGAAGAAATAGATGAAAGAGGAAGCGAATTGGTCGAGTCGCTGTCCTCACTTGTTTACACGAGGTGAATAAGTTCGCTTTATCCTGCTCCAGCCAGTATCTCATCTACTTGACCAATGTAAACCAAGCTTAACACGTATGTTTTTTGTATTTCCATTGTAGTACCAATGATGTATTTGTAATTTCATTGTGGGACAAGGGCTTCAAGTTTTCTCCCTTATTTCACGTGGTGAAAAATAGCAAGTTTACACACTTCATGATATTAATTGCAGTTTTGCTTTCAAATAGTGTTAATTCCAGAACAGTGATTTACAAAATAAGGATTTTCTTTTACATTGTTATTGCATATCACAACAATATGCACAATTCGTGTTAATTATCGTGAACACTAGATCTTATCAGAAAGACTGGAATAGGACATGAAACTGTATGGTTTGGTAATAAATTACATGTTCTAATGGAACGCACTGAAATGGGATTACCAAATGTACAGATTTTTAACATACTTTTGATTAAAAACATACACTAAATGTTTGAAGGTTTTCAATTAAACTCCATTTGTTTTTATTACAGATATAGTTCAGATATACCATGGACGGGAAATTAACGCTGGTAATATTCCTCAAAATCATTTACATTGTTCAAGGACACCTAGAACCCTGGAATAACACGCGACCTTTCAATGACAATTTGACAGATTTCGTCAATGAAATCTTACGGAAAGAGTTTCAGTCATCAACATCAACAATGATGATTTACGATGATGAAACACGATCCTTGGCTGATCAAATAGCAAGGAACGACAAAGGTAGTCTAATTAAAGTCCAAACTGAGTACTTGTTAAGACTTAAGGAAACATTGGTGTTAAAATATAATGCGTGTTTGAGTGGAAAGAATTACTTGATATTAACAAGCAATGTGATATTGACCAAATACATGATTGACAAATTCCTCATGTTCCACTATTGCATGAGGAATATGAAGTATTTAGTTGTTGTTACTTCAACGTTTGAAGCTTTTGAAATTGCCCTATTGTTTCGAGCTTTCAGTAACAACAATATGGCTAATGTGATAATTGTAGCATCACTACACGACTACTTGTCATTTACGAGGAAGATAACCAGTTTTATTTTGACATCGGTGGTACTATTCACATATTATCCGTTCTCAGAATCACACTGTAGGTCACTGGGAAAGTATTACCCTACATATATTTGGAATGGAAATGATATATCGCCAACCGAAGATGTTTTTCCGGATAAGTTTACTAACTTATATGGCTGTCCTTTTTCTCTCAGCACCTGCTATAGGGCAACGATCATAGTTCCTGTACATCAAGGTTCACGCTACTTTCTTTCAGGATATTTGGGTGGATTTATTACTATTTTGTCAGAAGCAATGAACTTCACGTTCAGATATGAAAATATATACCGCAGTGATTGTGATGTCGGAAACATGTTTGTAAATGGCACATTTTCTGGTGATTTGCAAGGGATGATGAGAGCAACTATTGACGGTAGCTTCAAGTTGTCAAAGGCAACTTCATGGTCTAACGCTTTCTTCGACCTGTTGATGACAAATATGTTCGTGAGCTATGTTTGGGTTGTTCCACACCCCAGAGATTATCCACAGTGGATGAATTTATTTTTTCCATTTCAATGTAACTTGTGGATATTTACCATCACATCGTTTCTTGCTGTAACAATCTTTATGAAGAAGTTTCATGCACTTGGATATGCAATGCTCTTTAATTTGTCCATATTGTTAGGTATTTCTGTTCAGCAACAATCTTCCAAGTTTCTCTTCAGACTTATATTTATCATTTGGGTATTCAGCTGTGTCATAATAAGTTCCCTGTACCAGTCAGCTCTCTTTGGCTTCATCACTAAGCCCAAAAAGCACCCTCGCATCGATTCTTTGCAAGATATTTTAGATCAGGGATTGTCGTTAGGGGGTGATACTATGATAACTGCCATGACGTCCGTTTTCCATGATCCTGTATTCAGAGAAATTTATGATAAGTGGATAACCACAGACAAGTATGAGGATAATTTTAAGAGAATAGCAGATCATGGTGATTTTGCCCTACTTGTAGCAAGTCTAAACTTCGAAATTGAGGCTTACGGGGACAATCTTTTTGATTCTTACGGTAGACTATTAGTTCACGTAGGCTCAGAGAGATTATTTACTGCTCCCTTGGTTTTTGTGTTACCAAATAGCTCCCCATTCACGACCACCTTTGCTCGCTTGATGTCAATATGCGTTGAGTCTGGTCTTCCTCTTAAGTGGCAAAGTGACACAAGACAAATGCTAATTTATGACTCACTAAGGGACAAAGAGCTTAAAGATGAGCAGGTAAATATTGTTTTTCAATTAGAGAATTTAATGGGCGCTTTTGCATTGTTGACAGTTGGACTGTTGTTAAGCATTTCAGTGTTTGCATTTGAAGTGGTGCATTTGAAGTTTCGCATGTCATAAGGCATTTCACAAAACATTGCTTTGTAAGTTCAAAATTTAAGTATGCAGCCACAATGACAATGAAGTGTTGTTACTGACAAGCTCTTTGACAACGTTAAATGTGTTACACCTTAATTTCATACGCTTGATGCTAATCTTATTTGACGTTAAATTCAAGCGTTGATTGAAATCTTTATAATTCTGTAAATATGTGAAACTGATGGAAACAATATTTAAATAAACTATAAATAAATATGATATAAATGTGACAAATGTACGTCTTGTGCTATAGAATATTGATGGCAGTGTTTCTCACTTAATATGTTTGTGGCTACTTTGTTAAATTACAAATGAAGGATAACAAAACTTAAAGCTTTTATTGAATGTTATAATCTAATGTGGAAAATGAAAAAGAGAGATAAAACTACTTAATTTATGTATGCACATAAGGAAAAATAAAATTATGTAAAATACTTAAGATCGCAAACAATTCTCTGAAGTTATTGTTTTTTATGAATGTTGTGATCAAATAAGTTACTTTTAATTGTAAATATAATAAATTACCTCAGCAAGAAATTAACTTTAATTTGATTTTTAGTTCCTGTCATCTTCCAGTAGTGTACCCAAGAAATTCTTGAAAACTACGTAATTCCATCTTCAGTATCCTTTTTTCCTTCTACTCTTAGAACCTGCTAGTCTTGCTTTTTTTTCTATTTCAATGGTTGGCCCCCTTTGCCCCCCTTGAATTGATTTCCGTCCAAGGTTAAGGGGGTAGGCAATGTCCAACTGCCCCCTTGCGGTTGCGTGCGCCACTGGATTAACAGGCATTTCATATCCCATACTAATTGGTTTCCTACAAGTGTTCCGATTTCGATTCCAGATTGATGTAAATTTGTTTTTGAGCGTAGTGTTCCAACCAAACCTTCGCTATGAAATAACCAGAGGCGAAGCGTCCGGTCATCGCGAGATGCGGTTATAACCAAGCAAGATAATAAAAATATTGCACTTTAAATATTTTAGAGAAGAAGTAAAAAAAACATAAGTCAGAATATTCGCATATTTGTGCGAAATAAGCCAAGCGACAGCATGAAACAGCTCGAAATACGCAAGAGATTCGCTAATCTTAGCGCATCGAAATGAGGGCCCAATACTACCCCTCGCGCCGAACCCTTCCGTCAAGTTTGCTACTGAATGTTAGAAGCCCCAGCTCATCGCAGAAAAGGTGCGAATCCCTCTGGTCTCTACCGGTGCCGAGAACAGCCGAACGTTTCCGAACACGCAGACCTTGGTCATACGAGTAACAGGCTCTTTTTTAAGCCCCCATTCCTGTGTTTACAGCTACGGCAGGGTTTCTTTGGAGCCATCAAGATTATTCCACGTGTCCAGTGGCGTGCTCAAGGAGGGGTTGGCAAGGGTCATAATCCCTGCTTAGGATCAATATTCTTTAAAAGAAGAAGAAGAAGGATCGTGACAGGTAGGAAAAGATGGCAAAATTTGGAATTGAGGAATGGGCACGCCACTGCGTCTGCTATTTCCACTTGTTAAGAGGAAAAACACATATTGAACGATATGAAATCTGCTTTTCTTTATGAAAACAACAACTGGAGGCGGACCATGAAGGTTCTTACCTTTAAAAGTGACAAATAAGGTTTTTGCATTTCAGTTTGTATCATATTTACATAATAATTCTCATCGTATGGGATAAAATCAAGTCTCTTGTACTCGTAAGGTCTGTGGTATATGCTATTACACTCTCACTCTCTCTCTCTCTCTGTTAAAAGATCGACCCTGACGTTCGACAAATCTTGCGATGACTACGTAAAAATGTCACGCTTCGCCACTGGAAATAAACTTCCATTTCTTACATTTTCTGAATTCTATTCACGTTGAACACTGATAGAAATGTTAAAGATGAAGCTGTCCCACGTGCAGCACATATTCTTGATATTGATCATACTGGAAGTGGTAGGATCAATACCACGCTCCGGCCTCCTTTATTTTTCAGACCAGGTGAGCCTCATGACCTCTTATGCAGTAAAAGGACTTCAAGAAATCACTGCCTGGATAAAAATGAAAGAATAGTTGTGGAAGAATCATTTACGGTAGCTTCACGATATTTATATGGAAAAGAGTGAGTTAGAGCATTATTTATAACTTTTTTAAACGGTGTAATATGGGTGTCGGATCAGGCGTTAAATTACGAAAGAGTCAAGTTTGCCAAAAGCAATTTATCTCTAGTTCAAACTTTGACCTTGTGGCCATGTAATCGAGAGGTCCCGGATTCGACGCCCTGTGGAGGTACATTGTGGTTTCAATCAGACTTTAAACTGTACTTCCCGTTTCGTCTGCCTCTACATGAAGTGGATTTAAAATAAGTAAACAAACAAACAAGAAAAAAATAAACAACTCGGAGCCTTGAATATATTTACACAGTTTTTGATTTTGATCGTATCTTCCGCTCGTATGCACTACTCCCTACTTTATTATCCGGAATTTTCACCATCATAAAGCTTATATATTTTTTAAGTCGAAATTAACATATTTGAAAGCGAAGAAACGCAATACTTTGCAGAGTTATGGGTGTTACAATGTTTTCCGAAATTATAAGAACAACGGGAAGGTAAAACCCTATTACATATGACAATTTTTACGATGATCATTATGTCGTAACCGCAACTGTATATGAATCAAATGAAAGCTAAAACACACAAATATGCGAATTTGAAAGATAAATCATTCCTAATGTAAGTTGTAGATGCGTTTGGTGAATAACCGTGCTTCTTTGTAAACTCGGACAGAACTTGGTGTATGCATATTCTGAACAATAATATAATTTTATATTTGACATTAATTTCTCAAATGTACCTAACGTTGAGTTATCCTTGTCAATTAAAGAAAACCACACTCTGTTCAGTTTTCGAGTAGTCCCCGTGTACTTGCATGTATTCTGTTGAAAATTAGTCTGTATTCTGAAATAAGACTTCAATTTCAACGTCTGCATTCTGAAGTAACACTTCACTTCAACCCTGAAGATGAGAGTGATGTTAGCTCTCGAAAGCTTGGGATATTTTCCACAACTCACCTGGTCGATAGTCCGAGAGAATCTATTCATCATTAGTCTGTATTCTGTTTCTTGGGAATGATTTCATTTTCGTGGTTGGCATCCCTGCTCTCAAGGCCACATAGAACGCTCGCTCCAGTTCGTATGTCAATATATCAGCGCCAAGGCTGATGTGACCGATAGTTACAGTGGTGAGGAACAGCTAGTGACGTGTGTGTGGGTGCACGAAGGACAATACACGGGGCAAACGATGCACTGTAACGTAATGTAAAGTTCACAAGTATGTTATAATGTAAATAAGTAAGATTCGTATGTTATAAGAGATAAATAAATATGTTATGTACCGGGTCGCCAGAATGAAAGTTACCCAATTCAGAGCCCTCTGTAGCCTGTTTGAGGCATTATAGAACCTTAAAATTTGGTGAATCCACTATGCAGATCATGGGGAAGAGGATGGCGATAAAAAGAAAATAGTTCAATTTTTCGCCACCAGGTTGAAATGTGGCGCTGTACTTTCATGATGGGTTGTAATAATGATTTAAACTGCTCCAATTGGTTATGGATTTGTCTTTACCTTGCAATCTTGCAATAAACTAGAGATTATTTTCTCGCAACTTTAAATTTCTAATTAATAACTCAGCTAAATCACTTAACGTGAGTGCTGAACAAAAGTTCGGAAGTGATCACCATGCCATTAAATAAGATAGAACGTGCATTGCTGGTGAAGTTGTTTTATCAGAATGGTAGTAATAGTGCAGCTGCACTGCGAGTTTATTGAACACTGCTGTACTGGCAGAAACAAACAATAAAGATTTGTACACCTGACTTATGTTTTTCAATTTTCATTATTACAGCACCACATTCCAACCTGGTGGCGGAAAATTGAACTATTTTTTTATCGCCATCCTCTTCCCCATGGTCTGCATAGTGGATTCACCAAATTACGATGCCTCAAACAGGCTACAGAGGGCTCTGAGTTGGGTAACTTTAATTCTGGCCACCCTGTATGCATAGGTGTAATATGTACTGTGAAATATAGGTGACTTTTCGGACACTGTACATCTGTCAAGTCGTGCAAACTTGTGAGGAAATGGAACTTAATATCACACGGAAATTCTCGAAAGATGGAAATCTCACACATAGTGTACGACAAGGCGATCATCAGCATCATGCTATAAATTTATTTCATAAAACTTGTTAATGTATTCAATAGATATAAAATCGCTCTTGATGTGCATTATAAGGGCTTGATAAGGTTAAAAATTGTTGATAAATGAACACGTTTCTTAACTAAAATAATGAATAATTCACGTCTTTGAAGATTAGAAAGTTAATTTCGAAAATGTAGGAAGGTTTTTACATAGTTTTTGAAATAGGATAAATTAACAATTGTATCGAATTTCATTTTATACATTATGTATTTGTATTCCTCGTAGATTTCTAAATAGCATATGTAGCTAACAAATGTATGTTACCAAATTATTATTTTATCAGTTTTTACTCCACGATGTATCTTATATTTAATTTTTTAGCTGTAGCTAAGAACAATGTCGACTGTTACTGTCAAGTGTTTGACTCGCATTAGCAGACAGACCTCTCGAGATATTAAATATTCTATTGCAGTATGACTTGGTACATCAGCCCACCAACTTTCATCTTTGTATCGGTTTAATTTTGTAGGTAATCACGAGATATCAACTTTTACCTTTAAAAATCTTGGAACTGATACAAGAATCCTTATTCTTTTTTAAAAAAAATATGAACTACATGACCACACTAGCAAATCACTGTGCAACATTTTGAAAATCATTATTTCAAAATATCGATGTAAGTTCGGATTGAATAAAACTAGAGAGCATGTTTTCAGATATTTACTTCCCATCTCGTTCACTTTTTTAACTTCAAAGGCCTCGGAAGGAGCTTTACAGCAGGGCTGTTCATTGCTAAAACTTTTCCTCTAGAGGCGCCACACCTGTTGCGTCCCTAAAGAATTTCATTCTTAATCTGGTTATTCTAAACTTTACTTTGGAGCGCGATAAGATGGCTATTAAAACGTTTTTTTAAGCGAAGGTAAGAATTTCTCGTGTAAATATAGCAAAAATGTGTTTAGCAAACTTTTACGATTATGTAGGAATTCATAAGTCACCGAAAATTACATTCTCCTGAATCTAAGCATTAACGGTCTAAATATGGTATGTTTATGAACAAAGAGCACTAAACGTGACGTAATTTGGGTCGTCCCTAGCTGCCGTGAGTCGATAACGTATCAATCCATAAGATTATATTTTATTTTAAAAGCCTCTCTGAATGCTTCATGTTGACCAGGGCATTCACTTGTTTATCTGAGTTGTCTCAACCTCTGAGGCATGTAAATAATGCACAGTGTTGTGCTATGCAAACCTCCTGAGGTATTCAGGAAATAGGAAGTTCCATCTGCTTATGGAGTCAGCGGTTTGCATAGTTGCAATTAAAATCACGATTCGGCATGGCCTGGGGAATATAGAGGTGAGACAAACTGAGAAGGACTGACTTTTGGATTGGGATAGAGGAGAGAGAAGAGCTTAGGGAAGGAGTGGAGCCAAAGTGAGACGACACGCTGGTCAACCTGTAACGAAGCCAACAGAGGAATTACTTTATTTTTATTACTCGAAATTATCTTTATTCGTCAGATAGACAGGTAACTATCCTAAACCCAGCCATGATTTAGGTTCAAAGGTTCATAAAACCCAACGAGTAACCATTGTCTTTTCTAGTTGTTAAGTTCCTAAATCTTATTTGTACCTTTCGCACTGCCAAGCGTTAACTCGTCATATTCATGACGAATGCTCTCATCATCGAGGATGAATGACGAATAGGCTACATCACCCAGCAATTAATTGCGAAGTGACTAGTTCTGATCCCATCATTCTATAGAATGACACGATAAGACAAAAAATTTAATTTTTACACTACGTTTTATGTTTCTTTCTTGTTGCGAGTATATGTAATTCAACGGGGGAAGTACGGTTCGGAAAAACTCTCCAAATTATAAGAAAAATGTATTAAGTGCGTAAGCGCATTATATATTTATTATAATACACTATGACACTATGCCCTATCCGTTAATTTAATATTAACGTATGTTTTCTTTGTATTAAGCAGACATTTTCCCCTCGTATTTTCGTTTTTTTCCCTTTGGTTACAACAATTTTAAAATTATAATTCCTGTAAATAACAAAGCGGAAGAGATTGCGAGATATGAAACAAAATATTATTTTGTAATAACTATTCTTCTCGATAAATGTGTATGTATAAAACAGAGAACCGGATTTACTAGCCATGAGGAAAAGTATGATATCACGTAAAAAAAATGAGTCAGTTAGTAACAACAACTATAAAAATAAAAGCACAGTTACGTGGAATTATCATGTATTATTCTTTACCAGATTCACAAGAAAAAAACCACTTAAATTGTGAAAATTACAAGGGACGTAAACAGGTGCTATGCAAATTTTAAGGCATTTTTAAGTGTCCATGTCTTTTCTGTTGTTGATGATCGTCTTATTAAAATTCTTAGTTTCACAGCACTGATTATTCATGTATCTGTTCCGACATAATTTCTGAGGTTAAGATGAAATTAAACATGCAATTTAATGTAATAGCAGCACGTTCCGCATCAAGTTTCCCATGTATTTGAATGGGAGAACAATTGCCCATTAAAAGCGTGAGGACACAACAGGGGAGCTGCCACCTTCAATAGTTTGCTTTGTCCTCGCCCATTCCATTAGTTTGGAAGTTTTTTCGGATAAAAGAAAACACCTAATTATCAATTTTTCTGGAGATATACCTAACATTTACGTAAACAAACATTAAGTAAAACAAAATTTATACTTTCCAGGCAAACCTATGGGTATTAAATGGGACAGTATTTACAACTTAAGGTGTTGCCTACGCTATTCCTCTCTATTCTATAAATAGGCTCTTCGTGATGTTTTTCGGTCCGCGTACAAATGCTTATCGTAATTTGTGTATAGATGTCATCGAATTTAATTTAATTAATGCACAAAGTAGACAACGTTTTGGTCCACATACAGGAGCGATGTACACATATAATTTGCTACAACTCGTAACCAATCCGCACTAACTTTAGTAGGTGCACTGAATGTTAGCATATTGTCCAAAATTGCACACATAGTAGTTTCGCTTGTAAATATAGCATTCCTAAGCACAGGAGTGTTTTATAATCAGTGTGTTATTTAAGAAATTCCCAGATGGGGAGAAATTCTACCGACTCTAGAGACAGCATGAGATAATGCTCATATATTGGTGCGTGACCCGATATAATATACCTATATGCAATATATATATATATTATACAGGGTGTTTCAGAGCGACCCAGACACTACCTTTTTCTCGAGAACGGGAGATCGTATCAAGTTGAAACAAAAAAAATGCACCACTAAGTTGGGCCCAAAGAATCCGTAGAAAATATTTGCAACAGCCCGAAAGCCACCCTTTGTGTTTTTTTTAGTGGGGGGCACATGCCCCGTTCGTGTGATTTTCAAATGGGAAGGGTATGTTTGGAATTCAGGTTCGGAAAGACGGGGCAAAAATTCGATTGTCATATGAAACATTTGTCTGTACCACCTGCCGTTTTCCGTGTAGAAAATGGTTATTCAAAAAAGGAAGGTGAGCCAAATCGAGTATACCGAGCTTAATAATTAAGATATGTGCAGCACCATAACAGTTTCGGAAAATGCAGGACTCAAGCTTTCCAACGATATGCCATATGATGACTGTGGGACTAAAAAAGGATGAAACTGCGTGACCCAAAAAAGGGGATCTGAAGTTAGGGAAGCACTCGAAAATTTCAAATGCCCAGGGGGGGGGTCGAGCAATACCTCGTTTTAAAGGTCACAGAAAACGTGAAAAGGATGCGAACATGATTTTGTAATCCACTGACCGGTTTCAAAATGGCGACCAAAACAATTCCGATCCCTAAAGTTGGTGTTCCAAAGTGAGGAATTACGTACGTAAATAGCAAAACACAAACACTGGACAGAGTACATGAGATCGTGTACAAAGAATGCTAGCGGAACAAGGTTTCTAAATGGTTACTGGTTCGCTATATTGTCAGACCATGCCACCCGTCACATGTAACGTCAGTGTACTGAACGTCCGGGTGAGAGGTTTGCGGTTTCGTATTAGTACAAGCCTCTGTGAGTGTACAACATACAATGAGTAGAACTTCAGGTCCATTGTGTACGAGTGCGAATAAGCATAAGCCCACGTGTTGGGTAGACTGCAGTACATTACACAGCATGCTGGCCGAGTTGACAAATTACAAAGTACGCCAATTGCCGGTGCGTCCAGTTCCATTTGACTGCACGTACGCTGTTCCCACTGCCCGGTTCAACAAAGGCAATCGGAAAGTACCACGGGTCGAGGTGTGACGAGCTCTCCTGCATAGCAGTCGGTTCCAGTGTGCTTCCACTGATAACGCGAATACGCCCCTCCAATTTTGGCCTCATTCACCGTTGTCTGTTACAAGTGGTTGCATCGTCGAAGGCATTGTGTTGTACCTCAGGACGTTCTACAGTGCATTCCTCGCGGGTAGTATGCATTCCTGTACTTAATTCGCAGTGGCAAATTGTTGAATGTGAACTAATAATATACCCCATATATAAGAAGGGGGATCGCCTACAAACAGAAAACTATAGAGGCATCAGCAAACTTAACACCGGATACAAAATTCTCTCTAATATACTTTTCCGAAGGCTCTCCCCGTATGTAAACAAAATAATAGGTGACTACCAATGTGGCTTTAGAGAGGGAAAATCGACCTCAGACCACATACATACAATTAGACAGATATGCGCAAAGACAAAAGAATTTGGAATAAATACATATCACCTCTATATAGATTTTAAATCTGCGTATGATACCATACGAAGGAACGAGCTGATTGAAGCCATGAGGGAATTCAACATCCCACAGAAATTAGTAAATCTAGTAGAAGAGACTCTAAAAAAAGTGCGATGTAGAGTACAAATAAGAAATCAGCTATCTCAAGAATTCGAAACAAAACAAGGATTGCGTCAAGGAGATGCCCTGTCATGTATGCTATTCAATATTGCACTAGAAAAGGCTGTCAGAGAATCAGGCATAGACACTAGAGGAACTATAATAAACAAGTCAGTGCAAATGATGGCATATGCAGATGATGTGGTTATAATAGCTAGAACAACAAGAGCATTGCGTGAAGCTGTAGCTAATCTCCTTACAGCAGCACAAAAAATGGGGCTTGCAGTAAATGCTGCTAAAACAAAATATATGGAAATAACCAAGGTGCATACTAGTACTACACATCTTGAAGTTAACGGGCTCTCCTTCGAGAGAGTACAGGAATTTAAATATCTTGGTGTGTATATAACAGAAAAAGGAGATTCTCTGACAGAGATTCAACACAGAATAAGTATGGCAAATAGAAGTTACTTTGGACTTGGAAAACATATGAAGTCCCGGTATATCAGAAGGAAAACAAAAGTTAAGCTATACAAAACGTTAATAAGACCTATTTTAATGTATGGATGTGAATCATGGATTATAACTAAGAATGCTGAGACAATGATCGGAAGTTTTGAAAGGAAGATCCTGCGCAGGATCTATGGTCCTATATGTGAAAACGGATTTTGGAGAAGAAGATACAATAATGAACTATATCAACTCTACCAAGATATAGATATTGTGAAGGAAATTAAACTAATACGGTTAAGGTGGCTAGGACATATATACCGAATGCCAGATAACTCGAGGTGCAAAAAGATAACGTTTATGCATATGGAGGGCAGGAGAAAAGTAGGAAGACCACCTTTAAGGTGGGTTGATTCGGTAGAAGAGGACCTAAGTATGCTGGGAGTTAGGAGTTGGAGAAGGAAGGCGCTGGATAGAGATGGATGGCGGAAGATTCTGAAGGAGGCCAAGGCCTGTGATGGGCTGTAGTGCCAGAAAAGAAGAAGAACTAATAATGCCTTTCACGAACGAAGAAGCATTTGATATGCTCATGGTGTTGGGTGAGTGTCAACTAAATAGTTCTGCTGCTGCTCGTGTGTATGCTGCAAGGTATCCGGATCGGGAACATCGTTCAAGACATGTTTTTCGCAACCTTGCCGATCGTGTACGCAGAAGGGGCAATGTTCAGCCTTCTAGCAGTCATAAACATGAACGCATTGCTCGGCCTGTTCGAGATGACAGGTCTGCTGGTGTACTTGCAGCCTTCCATCTCAATCCTGACGTAAGTATCAGGCAAGTTGCTCGTGATTCTGGTGTCAGCGCAAGTACAGTGAGAAGGACCTTAAAGGATCACAGATTTCATCCGTACCACGTGTCCTTGCATCAAGAGCTACACGGAACTGATTTTCAAAGCAGGCTAGACTTTTGCATGTGGTCTCAAGCTCAAGTGAATGCAAATGTTCGATTCTTTGACTAAATGTTGTGGTCTGACGAGGCTACAGTGATGGTCAGGTAAATCGGCACAACATGCATTACTGGGCCGCCGAAAACCCACGGTGGATGCAAGAGGTTGATCATCAACGTAGATGGTCTGTGAATGTGTGGTGTGGAATCATCGGCGGACGAATAAAATTGGACATCATTTTTTTCAAGCGAGGCTTACGGATGCTGTGTACCGCACATTTCTGCAAGAACAATTGCCCAGTCTTTTCGAAGACGTCCCCTTACACATCAGAACACACATGTGGCTACAACAAGATGGCTGCCCAGCACATTTTGAGCTGACAGCGAGGAATCAGGTGAATGCAATGTTTCGTGGTCGTTGAGTAGTTAGAGGTTGGCCTGTGCCCTGGCCTCCTAGGTCACTAGACGTAACATGTTTAGATTATTACCTCTGGGAACGACTGAAAGAAATCGTTTACCAAAATCGCCCTACAACGAGGGACGACATGATCGAGCGCATAGTTGCTCCATGCAGGCAGATTAGTGAGGCAAACGTTATTGCAGCACAGAATGATTTCAGTGTCCGTGTGTAGAAATGCATTGAGACTGAAGGAAGACATTTCGAACATCTACTGTAAGTTGGTAAATGTGCATCACACTGGGTTCTTTACCTATTCTTCTCGTTTTCGTTGTTCATTGGTTTCTGATTACTCTTTCGTTTTTCTTATCATCATTTCAGTTAGGCCTATTTCTCTTGTCAAACAATGGTTTAGCAATCAATTGTGAGAAAAGGACCTTTTTCGTTGGCGAAGCAGCCGTTAAACACGCCAACGAATTCCATATTGTGCGTGACAGTAAACCATTCGTTGCCAGTCCTAAGCCTGGAGAAAGTGTGAAGGGCGGTCTAAGTTGCAGCTCAAAGCTTAGAGTAGTACGGTGTTTCAAGAGCGGACCCATTACCATAATTGTTTGTACAGGATCTCATGTACTCTGTCCAGTATTTGTGTTTTGCTATTTACGTACGTAATTCCTCACTTTGGAACACCAACTTCAGGGTTCGGAACTGTTTTTGTCGCCATTTTGAAACCGGTCAGTGGATTACAAAATCATGTTCGCATCCTTTTCACGTTTTCTGTGACCTTTAAAACGATGTATTACTCGACCTTCCTTGCCATTTGAAATTTTCGAGTTCTTCCCTAACTTTAGATCTCCTTTTTTGGGTCACGCAGTTTCATCCTTTTTTAGTCCCGCAGTCATCATGTGGCATATCGCTGGAAAGCTTGTGTCTTGCATTTTCCGAAACTGTTATGGTGCTGCGCTTATCTTAATTGTTAAGCTCGGTATACTCGATTTGGCTCACCTTCCCTGTTTTGCAAAACCATTTTCTACACGGAAAACGGTAAGTGGTACAGACAAATGTTTCATATGACAATCGTATTTTTCCCCCAACTTTCCGAATCTGCATTCCAAACATACCCTTCCCATTTGAAAATCGCACGAACGGGGCATGTGCCCCCAACTAAAACCACGAAAGGTGGCTTTCGGGCTGTTGCAAATACTTTCTACTTATTCTTTGGGCTCAACTTTGTGGTGCATTTTTTTGTTTCAACTTGACACGATCTTCCGTTCTCGAGGAGAAGGTAGTGTCTGGGTCGCTCTGAAACACCCTGTACCGGTATATATATATAATATTATGTGATTGGTTGATTTGGTGTTTTAGTCCAACTTTATGCACAGTAAGGCTAATCGGGACTGGACCTACAGTTTTAAAGTGGGAATCGAACCACTCTGTGCCTCCACCGGGTATCGAACCCGGGACCACTTTACTACAAGGTGACAATTTTAATTGGTAAATGGGGTCACTCCACACTTCATTTTATGTCACTGAACTTTTAAAAAGAAGCTTTGAACAAAACATAATTTTAATAATTGATGAAAAATTGCCGATGTAAATTTGTATCTTGACAGAATGAAATGGCCAAATGCACTTTATGATCAGAACAGCTTATCGGGATTTTGCCTACAGTTTTTAAAGTGTGATTTTGACATCCATCGTCAGAAATCTAGTCTGGGATCTAACTTTTGGGGATCTGAATCAAACTTGGGCATAACGTTTGGGGGGAGGCAGAATCAGAAAGTGTTCTACCACATAAAAATAGCGCCCAAGGCTACTTTGCTAATTTACCGTTACATTTGTGAAATCATAAAAATTACTCATTAACTTGCATCTCAGGACCCAGGAGCTTAACACAAATTCTATTAGCTTGTTAATTCTGAAAATTTGTTAGGTTGGCAGTGAAAGATAATGTATATGCAAGTTCATCACTAGATACATCAAGCCATCCATGGCCACGTAATTATCCATTGTTGCTCTCATGGGCAACAAACAAAGGAACTCAACACTTTACTACTACATCCTTCTTGTGTAGATGCACTTGCAAATTTTCAAAACCGATCCTTTGATCAACACAGCCTTTACTGCCACCAGCTTTATCAGATTTCGTTCATTTTGAAGGCAGATTCCTGATATAGCAGAGTCTGGAACTCGGAATGCTCACTTTTTCCACTAACATTCTAGCTTCACAAAAAAATCTAACTCATTATTTTTTAAAAAAAGCACATTGTTCTTTAAAAAATGACTTCGTAAAGGTCTATTGCGCTTGCGTCAAAAATTCCATGTAGGCTATCTTCGTGTACTATTGTTCCACTCATACAAATTGAGATGTTCTGAGGTGACAAGTTCGAGTCACGTGGCAACTAAATTGTAACTTTCACATGCATTTTCCTACCAAATTCCGTGAAAGATGGAAGGTGATCTTCAACCCTGGCCACTTGTTTGACAGTTCCAGGAATAGAGCAGCGCTTGATACCACATCTGTGTTCGCCAAATGGAGCTTCCAGTTGTCTGACAGAAAATGTTGCAATTGAATGACAATGGCCGAAAACATTGCCAAAAATTTCTTGTTTTCCCCCAAACACCATTCCCCAGGGATAAAATTTATCAAGCAGAAAGGGGGACACAAGTATCCAGAGGGGGGAATTCCCCCATCACCCCTACAAATACCACACTGGTTATAACTAGAGAAAACCGAAATAAGTTTTTTAAAAAGTTATCGAATGAAAATTCTTAACACTTCTTCGCACTATGACAGTTGTACAAATGCTATTGAACACCTGATAGTTATTGTCGAATGTACATGTACTTACCTTGTGCAGGTTGACGAGGCACATACGCGCCAGTGGGCCTGAAAGATAAAAAATTTAGTCTTACCAAAAGAGTTTACTGTAATTATAAAAATGGCATGCTTTAAAAAAAATACTTATGATATTCCTTTAGAATAGATCTTACAATGCGAACTTGAATTTTCATAAATGACACCACAGACTTGTGGAAATACTTAAGTGGGTTTTCTCCTTTGCCCTGACTTTTACAGGCTTTCCAGAAAACTTTAAAATGAATTTCCAGACTCTTATGTGGTGCTTTTGCGTTAAACTGCAATTGAATCAATATATTCGACACTGATAAAAATAACTGAACAAACAGACTATAAAGATACTCATATGTGGAATGTCTCCCATTAAGACATGAGTTGAAGAGAAAAGTGTAATTTATTGCGACCCAAACACTGGTAACTATAAAAACTGCCTCAATTATCAAGTTTTTCTATATATTTTCAAACTTCACTGAGTTTTCCATGACTCTCCATGACACTATCTCTCCGTTGTATACTTTTGAGAGAGAAGAATAGCATTATAAAGCAATAAATGACCAAGAAGGAACAAAATGCAGTAAATGCAAAATTATGAAACCTAAGAAAAGTAATATAAATGAAAAGGACTACGGTCTACAATGACCAATAACCCCAAAATGTCAAAAAGTGCAAAAGAAGAATAAAGTTAACGAAAATACTACAATGTTTGGACCTTCTATTAAGGGGCGATTCATCCATGTAGGAAGTGACTAACTTCCTAGAGTTCATTTGTACTTATTTCGAGTTCTCTACTTTTTAGGAGTCTAATGCGTTATACAATTATGAGCTAAATGTACGTACAATTGACTAGATTAGCTACTGTCAAGAGTTGACTGCTTTCGCACGCACCAGCAGCAGCCGAAAGACGATGACCACAGGCTTTCTGCCAGTCGCTGAGGAACCACGGACGTCATCCTACAGACAGATGGGTGAGGGGTGGAAGGGGCAGTGAAGGGAGGGGCGGCGAGGTTGCAAAGATAGGCGAGGACTGAGGAACCAGCAAGTTATTCCTCAATCAGCGTTGCCAATCCCAGCAAAATGATACTAAACCAAGCACAGTTTATATTTGTTGGCACTTAGCACCCTGCTTTTGACATAATGGTAAAATCTGCAAACGCCAGTCCCTGGGAGAGAAAAAATCGAATTCAATGGAATATGTTTTCAGGAAATATAAATAATATTATGTCCAAATATTATTCCTACTTCACCAGCGGACATGTTTCAAACGAAAGGGAGTATGCGGATCCAGCGGCAAGCTTTTCTACAACCATGTCACAATCCATCTTCTATATTTTCTTCATCCTGCCCGATTTAGTTCGTCAGGAGATTTTGTGGTAGGAAATCGGTGGAAATTTGCAGGTAAAAAATTTTCTCAAATCTTTTTAAGTTCTATGTTGAACTCATGTTGTTTATTGCACAATTTTAAACATTTTGGGGGGGGGATTTATACTATTACATAACTGTTAAGAATAAGTAACGGAAATTAAAAAATCTAGAAGAGTAGACACAGAATTACAATTTCCCGAAAAAAGTAGTTAATAATAAATCTGAGCAGAATTTAGAAACATTTTGCATAATTTCAAAGTTTTATCAGCACTTTTTGTTATCGTGAATCTACTCGACGATAGGGAGGGAGAAGAAAATCGGAATTCTTGACAAATCTGAACTATCGTTAATGTTATTTTCGTCGGATTTTATAGGTTCACATTTAAATATTTCGTAGTTCAATGTGAGGAGCAAGGAAGGGCCCCTTGCCCTACCTTGAGCATAGGCCTGCAGCTAATACTCTAAATGCAAAGGATAGTACAATCGATACGTGTGAATGTAATTGAACGCATTTTTCAAACCTTCCTCGGTTTACCATAATTTCTTCCTACACTCCGAAAAAGTGACGAGTCGCCACTGCTTCTATTGACACAGTGGCAACGCTATCGCCTTTTTGTGAAAGGGTTCTGGGATCCATACTCGGTGTCTGCATATAGTGGTTCAGATTGCACTGTAGGTGTCTTGTCTTAGTCTCGATTTATCTATTTGTGCATAAAGTAGACCTAAAAAACTAAAAACTTCTATACGATGAACATCGACTTCAATATACCCCCTTCCCCCCCAAATTAGGACCCGTTAACTTCCGAGCTTGTTGGTAGAAAAACGATCAACACCACCCCCCCCCACACACACCCACACACACACACACACACAGATAAACTTTGAATGTATACATTTCTTGTTTTCTTCCAAAGATTTTTTACTAGCACCAAACGTTTAATTCCTCACTGATCCGGCTGATGCATTTTTAACATTTGCACAAAGCAATGCGCAGGAAGTAAATACCAAGTATCACTTGACATTTTCTCTTTTGGGTTATTGTGTCTACGTGTTGCATTGTAGTATTTGGAAGTAACTAGTAACAAGTAACAGAGTGACAAGTAACATGTACATTTTTGAGGCATTAGAGTTGCAGCTATACTAGCTACTTCTAAAAGTAACTGTAACAGTTATTTTCAACAAAAGGGAAGTTATGAAGAGGCGTTTTTACAGTTACTTCACGGCAATGAAATTGTTAACTTGAAAAATTGTAACGTGGAGGAAAGGCTCAGATATTTTTTTTATGTGGGACGTCCATAAACATTGTTACTAAAATTGACCCAATACTTTCGAAGACTTTTCTCAAACGTTAACAATAAATGTAATAATTATAGGCGTGTTTCACCTACGTTACAAACTGTTGTATTGCCGCTTCGAGCAGCCATGATTGAGGCCAGGTCTTGTAAGTGTATGGAATTCAAAAGGGCGACAGGAAGATACTAACACATATATTCTTGACTTATAACAAACGTGGAGTTGATGCAGATGTAACGAATACGAATACGAATACTACGTAATTGATATTTCCATGCATACGACAAATAAAATTGCCCGCAAACATGGCGACTGTACGCATCCTGACATCACATGAAACGCAGCTATACATTCCAGTACTAACTGTACGAAATGTTTACAAAAATAATGACAAACAGTTGTGCTGGATGGTCGCTGTAAGATATAATAGGAAAGTCTCCCGAAGAATATAATAATAGTAATAATAATTATTTTTTTAGTTCATAATACTCATTATTATTATTTCTTCTTTAATATATAACAAAGGTTTGACCCCAACAACATTAAAGTATCTGGCGACGTCCATAAGCATAAGCGAATTATCAATAATAATATAATATGCAGATATTCCCAGATAATAAAGATAGGCTCAAATATACTGTATATCACATTCACATAACGATAGTTACGAGGATTTGTTTCAGTCAGATTTCAGGTGAGATAAACTAATCGTGACTGGAACATCCGAGTGGTATCCGAAACACTGTACGCAATTCCTCAACTTGGAAACGAACCCAGGACCCTTTTAAATAAAAGGATTGATTGATTGATTGATTTGGTGCTTTAAGTCCACTTTATGCACAGAAAGGTTAATCGAGACTGGACGTACAGTTTAAAGTGGGATCCGAACCACTATGTGCCTCCATCGGGTATCGAGCCTTAAACACCTTGATTACTGCGCCATCGGGGATGCACTTAAATTGAAGGAGTATGGACCCTGTACCCCCCTCGCTAAATCCCTCAATGGCTGTAGCATTAAACGCAAGGCCATGAAAATAGGCGGCTGGGCAGAATTCCCCTGGTGTCACATATAGGGAAAGCAAAGCGAGAGCGGAACAAAAGTCGCTGCTTCCCGCGCACTGTGTGGCAACGTCATCCGGGTTGCGTAGCCTAGTTCGAGCGTCAGA
Source organism: Lepisma saccharinum (assembly GCF_977018435.1). Lineage (NCBI taxonomy): Eukaryota > Metazoa > Arthropoda > Insecta > Zygentoma > Lepismatidae > Lepisma > Lepisma saccharinum. The sequence goes on from NC_139248.1 coordinate 30,690,521, forward strand.
CCGACCTCTCTCCGGGGCACTTTTATGTCTTCCCTGACCTTTCGAGTATCACATGGATTACAAAGACCAGCAAGATCTTTCATTCTCTTAAACCTCCGAACACAAGGTTTTGAGCTCGGACGTGGCAAGAGCGATAACTTCTGCCACCCACCTAATTTCCAGTCCGTGCTATTTGATAAATACATCTACGTTATCAAATATTTGTGGTTTGTCAAGCACGAGACCATTAACGTTTGGTTTAGCATTGCATTTTTAATAGTTTTGGGATGAGGTATCTCTATAAGAATGAAATAATATGGCAGTCTTGATACAGAACATTTACTGTTACCACCAACATCATATAAAATATGCAAATACCACTTCCATCAACTTCAAGTTACATAGTTTAATTCAGTGGAAGCTATAAGATGTATGACCCTCTTGTTTTCAAAATAATTTCAAAATTATGCAAGAACAGTTTGTAATTATTAAGTCTGGTTCTACGATCTGCATTTTCCCCAGATAATTCTTCCAATAATTGAAGGAAATGTGTAATAACGCCAAGCACCTGTAGGTTGTGAAGTTTGTTCCACAAAAATGTTCATTGTAAAGTTGGCAATACTTTAGGTATTTTCATAATGTTACCATAAGATTTCGTTTTAAAAATACACATTTCTCTTGCAGTACAATCACTGTTAAGGGTGTGGTTGAAACGGAACGCTGAATGAACTCGAAACTTTACTTGACACTCATACGAGTATGAGCACTTTGTATGTTCTCTGTGTGCATGTGTGTGATATTGTGTACGTGTGTCTATTTCTGTCAACTTGCACCCTTCAACTTGCTCCCTTATTTCAAGAGTTCAAGGTTCAATTCATAACAGGAAAGTGGATACATCTTAAAAAACAACTCTCCATTGGCACGAACATAATAAAATATTTCTATGCTATTTATTTGAAGTTACGATACATATCTCAAACAATTGTACCCAGATATTGCTGTACGCCATCAACGTCTCTACCATGTGTGGAGGCCTCTCTTGTTTAAAGTTCTAGAGGGAAAAAAGGCCGCTTACACCAGACGGGCTTGCGAAGTAGATCCAAATATGTGTTGATTTGAAATGCATGGGTTTCAATCCCGGAAATACCACCTGAGTTTCTTCTGTAAATAATATATTCACCATCCACCCGTGTCTTCGGAGACAGTGAATCACAGGAAAAGAAACAAAATGATTCAAGAAACAGAGGATTTAGCTATCATCATTGATATTCCAATTAGGAGAACACAAAATCTTTTATTTAATTAATTTATTTTTTATTACTTATTTATATTTTCTAAATGTAATGGTATTTCATTATTTTTTTAAAATTACTTATTTATATTTTGTAGATCTAATGGTGAACCCTCACTATACTAGGCACTTTGTGCCCCAGAGTTCCTTGATGAAACCTTTCTTGAAAGATGAATGGAATGTTCAAATTCCTTGTTCTTCATATTCAGCACTGTCCAGAGGACATGATGTATAGAATATGGCCGGTCGCATGGTGTTCATGTGGGACTTTGATTAGTACAACAACTAATATTGGAACTTGCATTTCAATACTCAACAATAGTTATTTATCCTATGCGGTTTCGGTTTCATTGTCCTTGTAAGTTGCAAAGAAAATTGTGGAACACGCTGTACATTTTTGGTGGCAAAAGCAGTGTAAGAACGATAGAAAACATTTGGTAGGAAATATAACAACAGTTAAAAGTAATGGTGTTCTGTAGTGTCCTCTTCATTTTGATGAAAATACATTAAAATAGACAATGCACCTCAAATATAATTTTCAGAAAATATTATGTTTATATTATTAATTCTTTAAAAGCTATTATAAATTGGTATTTTTTTGTGAGGAAAAAAAAAATTCTGCCTGTATTAGCACCAAGAAAGTTTGACATTTGGGTGCATTATGACGACTTCACCCTTTGCATTTCGCTCACAAACGGAGGAAAACTGCTGGTCTGGATAATTTATATGACTGCTAGGATCACATGTCCACTCATAACAATTTGTGTCTTTAGAACCTTATTGAATTCAGTTCTTTCGTGGAAGCCATCGAAGTATCATCGAAGAAGGAGAACGAAGACGTGTTTTCCAGGACTAAATATTTAGAATAATTTCTGTACCACGAGTCTTCAGTTAAGAATTTCTTCATACTAGAGAATGACCCCTCTCAGGTAAAAAGGGAATTCACTTGACAATATTTCACTTAACTTCCATGTCTTGCTCCACACCAGCGATTATAATTCGTATATTTAATTAATATAAGAAAATTCCACAGATATGATCTTGCATTCAAGTACATTAATATTAACAATTAGGCAAAAATATAAAACAGTGTTCAAGAAATTCCCCAAGAAATGTTAAGTCCTACGGACATACGACTTTGTCTGCCTTATTCCACAAGGCAAGTCTCTTTTGCCCAAGACAACAATCGATTAGTGAGTTTATTTAGTCAGAATTATATCCAAAAGTCTTGCATCTTTTTCTTGCTCAAAGCAATACGATAGCAGAAATATAAGTTTTGCATACTCTAGCCGTCCAGATGAAGAGCTAGTCGATCTAATGACAACTGTAGAATTACAAGTTGCAAAAGTTAAGCCATACTGACTACGTGCTGCTTCTCGAAATAACAGTAGACTATCAGAATTAAAAGGCTTAACTTAATTTGCACTTGCAACCAAGGGCATTATCTCTAAGGTATAGTACAAAACAAATATTCAGGACTTCCTGGATGTCGTAACGGTAGGATCAACGGTTTGTAATCAAGTGTTCCAGGGTTAAATATAAATCTCGATTAGCATATCTGTGGATAAAGTAGACTTCAAACAAAATTTTAAGAAATCCCACTATAAGCAAATTCAAAGTCAACAAAACGATGAAATGTTATGTTATGACGATGTAGTGCACATAGTCCTATACATGTGAATACCGCTCCACCATTCTACTTCTTCAATGCTAATTTCTTACACATTTCGTTGACGTAAAAATAACCAAAACGAATTTACCCATTTAGTGAAATGCCTGTGTGTGTTTTCCAATGCAAAAACTGCTGTGCTGATAATTAGACCCAATATGAGTAGGGCGAAGGCTCCCATTAGATTCTCCAGAGGAATCACAATGACATCTGGCTTTTCCTGGAACTTCATTCTCTTCAGAGCATCAAGGATCATCCTTTCAGCAGCGTCCTTCTTCCACTTTGGAGGTAGACCCGCTTCAACGCAGCTGGTGATTATGTGCTGAAGTTTGTCCCGAAAAGGAGAACCTCTCTGCAAGAGGAACACCTGAGGAGCGCTCAACAATCTGCTGGATGTTACGTGGAATAAAGGTTTCCCGTAACTATCGAATAGCAGATAACGATATGCGAGAACCTCTGGAAACAAGTTGGACGTAAGAAATGAATAATCGCCTTCATTCACAACTCTTCTGTAACTTTTTAAATTGTCATCCTCTAGGACCCAGTTTGCGTAGATCTCCATGTATATTGACTCATTAAGTGTTCCTATACCATGTTTACTTGTCTTATCGCCTCCCACAGATAGTCTCATATTCAGAACATCTTCTATGGTGTTTATCTGAGGCGTAACTTTAGGATTTGTAATGAAACCGAACAATGAAGATTGGTAAAGACTAGCGAGTATCACAGTAGAAAATATCCACTGTACAAAGATAAATCTGAGTGGGCCTGCAGGAGGGGGAGGAACGTGGACAGACCCGACTACTGAAGCCGAGAGACCTGAAAGCAGAGGGAACCGATATGTGATCCTTTCCCACCGACGCAGCAAAGAAACAGCCACTCTCATCCAGATGAGCAGGCTCAGTGAAACCAGAAGCGTGAGGATCCACAGAGGTGGTTGGAATGCAAAGTACAAACTCATCCACTGAGGATAGAGTCGAGATTTTGGAACTACCCATGTAAATTCTATAAACTGCTGAATCTGCAACTCTTCACACCACAAGATGCCATAAGGAGAACTGCCAATGAACTTTATGCTTCCATCTACGACTCCATTCCGAATTTCTGCAATGTCTCCTGTGACAGTTCCATTTTCAAAAATAATTCCGTTCGAATAAATTTCGTTGTATATGTTGTTTGTTTCCAAAGTGAAGTTAACTTTTTCCATCGCTGTCGTAACAAAGCCACCATGTAAACCTGAATAAGTGTCATTGCTTTCAGAATTGCTCTTCGGAGTAAAGTATAACTCGTAAGTAATCGCTTTTAGCTTAATTGGGCACTTGTGCATATTTTCCACCTTGTCTGGATACAAATCTCTTCCTGTAAGAAATCTCCCATTACTCCAGATATCCAATACTTCTGCTCCCTCAGCCTTTCTGCATTGGGACTCGGTGAAAGGGAAGTAAGAGTACAGGACAAGAGAATCATCTCCACCAGGTACCATCTCAGTCTCGTTTTCTTTTGATGGAGAAGCAATTACAATATTCAGCATAAGATTACTCTGTGCTACCAAAATCAAACCGTTAATCGATTCTAATGTATTATTCCCAGTAAGAAGGAAGAAGTGTTTTGCACTCCGTCTCCATATCTTAAAATGCCAGTGATATTTGAACGGATGAATTATCGTGGATATATTTCTGACAAGAAACAGGTAGTAGATTTCTCTCCTCCTCGAAAACCATTCAAAGTCAAAACTTGTCCACCAAATTCTTAACTTCATAGGTTTAATTATTGTTAAGGGGCTTGTATATTTTTTGCAAATTAGATCTGCAAACACAGTTGATTCTAAGTCATAATGAACAACTACTGTTCGAGCAGTGTGGAAATATTTCCTCAAAATCGTTTCTACAAGGTGAACAGTATTGTCAGGGACTATTGTTGTCGGTGCTGGTGATATAGTAACACAGAACGAAATGACGTTGAACCACAGAAAAATCACCAGGAGTAGAATTTTCTTCATTTTTAGTTCGAAGCAAGGGGCTAGAAGAGACAAGATATAAATATAAATGGAAGAAAATAATTGGAACATAATTTGATTTTGAATCAAGAACAAATATTACACACCCACTGAGGATAGAATCGAGAGCTTGGAACCACCCTTGTGGTGACATCTTAAAATCTTCCATGTGTATTTCAATACATTCATGATTAATATGTAAAATCTGGATGTTGAAGAAAAAAAACATGGCCAGTGGCAGAGAATGTTACAATATAAAAAAAATTATCAGATCCTGACCTACAACATTGCCCTTCTAGAACAGAAGCGCTTTCTGTAAGCTCTTTGTGGTTTCTGGGTAATTGTTGTAGTGAAAGGACTCGATTTGGCAACCACGTAATTGTAAGTGAAGGAAGGATCTGATCTGTAAGGAGTCTCGGGGGTGTAAGGCGTACCCTTTCTCAAGACACCCAAATGCCAAAATCAAGTAGTACACACTGAACTGCATTTTACAGACAAATGAATTTGTGGCGTCCGGACACACGGCCACTATAATACTCTATGGAAAGGGTTCCCAAACTATTTCGTTTCACGGCACCCTTGATGTTTCAAGATTTTTTCGCGATGCCTAAGTCAGAATGTAGGCCTATCTAACATTTGCAACGCTCCGTTAGTGTGGTTAGGTTGCTTACCTTAAGTTATAAGAGCACATATTTGAAATTCAGAATCATTTTACGTGAAAAAAGTGCTAAATACGGACATATTTTGAAAAAACATATCATTGATTGAATTTACAATTGTAATAGTGGGACAAGTGAGCCTCAAAACCATGTGTAGACACGTAAGTGTCATAAAGTGTAAGTATTGAAACATTTTGCCACGCCACTTTAAGCCAGGTTCGGCACCCCAGGTCGCCGCGGCGCACACATTGGGAACCACTGCGACATTTGTGTGTTGCCCACATGCGTTTGCGATTGTTCCCATATCTATTTCATTTTATCACCATTTGCCACCATCTTCGCAATTACAGAAAAGCGGCAGAAACGCGAAATAAAATGAACCAAATATGTACAATATCCCGTGAATCTCTGGAGCAAGGCTGCGGATAAGGTTTGAAAAGGGGAGAAAGCGAGTGGGCGGAGCGTAGAAATACACGCAGTTCCATAGCATGGTAACTGCGGTCGCTTTTCTACCTGCACGCAATACCGTCCCCTTGAACATTGAATGGTATTTCTTCTGAAGGCGTTGTCAGACGTACGTTTCGTGCAAACCTTTTGATTAGCCATGCTACTGCACGAGTCCATGGAAAGGGAAAATAAATAATATTAAAGCTCTTGGAGAGCATTTTCTTTTCCTCATTCCATCTGTTACATCTACTCCCTCCCCCTCTCTCCAGAGCTCCTCTAAGTAGGTGGTTGCCAAGGTCTTCCAGCAGACGGCACAGCGACAGAATAAAGATTCTGAGGTAGAGGCACCTGGGCAGGGCAACCTTCCTTCTGGAAGACGTGTTGGCTAACTGGAAGAAGTCACACACAAACAGCAGCAAGATTGGAGAATGCTGCTAAGTATTGGGTGGCGCCTGTGTGTAGTAAATAGTGCACAACTCCTGTATTGATCTTGTGATGTACTGAAGAAAGCAGCCATTAAATAAGCTCAGCTAGGTAGGATGGTCCTTGAGTGTTTGCGACAATCTAGAAGATTTTTACAGAATCTTCTTGTATGGTGCAAGGAATTTTTACTGAATTTTTGCATAAAATCGTGAGAAATCTACATCTTTGCATTGAAATGCGACGGCAATTCCCTACACACGAGAATCTCTTCAGTGTTTCAAGCTGTTTCAACATTCAAATTTCATTTCTACTTGCGATTTTTGTTAAATTGTGAATTGTATTACTGGTTTAGGGTTTTATCTTCATGGAATGTGTAAGAATAAATATAATCACAAGATCGTTTTCAGTTATAATGAGTAGAAAACCTGACCCCTTGTCTCTGCAAAACATCAACGGGAAATAACTTTCCAAATAAATATTTGCATTTTGAAAGAATATGTTTGAGGTTTTAATTCAGTAGTTGCAACAGACAGTGGCTCTGACAGTGACACAATTCCTTATGTGTGCGAGTAAACAAGCAAACAAGCAAACAAAATAGAACTTGTATTAAAATGTTGACAAACAGTTCGTTGTAACACCAATAATAATTATGTAGTGTAAAGGTGTGTATTTTTGTATTTTTGACTCGTCAGAGATAAAGCATAGAGCTTTCCTATACGGCGCTGGACATACAATGCCAAGTATCTTTATTTTCATTCTATTCCTATCAGCCATTCTTTTGTTTTCTTTATTTTTTGTAAATTTGTATTTCTCTAAGTGAAAACTAACTCAATTCTTTCTTAAACATCTATCGCCATCTCTCTTGTTTTGTGTGTGGTTTCCCTTTATGCCTTAATACTAATAGAGACATAATTATATAATTTTACAAAGGAGTAAAACCAGAGACATTTGTCTCCATTAGGAATCAAACCTTGGAGCCCACACTCCATCTTTGATTATAAATGATAGTGGCCATGTAGCTTGTTTTGCCTGCTCTTTATGCAATAAGACTAATCGGTACTGTGCCTGATTTGCAAAAACAAGAGATCGGACGCCATCTTTCTTTACTTTACTTCCCATTCATGCACTTCCCCCGAGATTGAATAGTTGCATTGTAATCAAAGTGTTCCAGATTCGATGCCCGACGGAGGTACATAGTGGCTCCGATCTCATTTTAAATTGTCGGACCAGTCCCGATTACCCTAATATTGCATAAAGTGGACTTAAAACAAAGACTCACACCTTGTGCATTAAGACTAATCGAGACTGCTTTAAGAGCACCAACCATGGCGAAACTTAGTCTCAGTGGGAACCGAGCACTAGAGCCCTTGATTACAAATTACCAAAGTCCGCTCTTCGTGCAAAAAGGCTAACCGGCACTGGTAACGTAGTTTTATTTTTTTTTAATCGATTTCATTATGAAATTTGCCTGCATTAGGAATCGAACCCTTGACCTCTTGATTAAAACATCGGCTATACCCAAATAAATTTTATAATGTTATATATCGCGCCGCCGTACGAGAAACACCGAATCAATTTTCTTTGTCATTTAAATACTATTCATGCACAGATTGGCTAACCGGGACCTACAATAGGAACAATAAGAATTTATCCATTTGACTACGTAGGGAATCGAACCCGCGACCTTTTCATTACGAGGCAACAACATTACCTATTAGGCTGACCAAATCGCTTTTCCAACACGGCCACCTTACTTGCTTCTCGTGCACATTGTGCTCACGCGGACTAACCGGTACAACGCTTACACTTACAATACGATACTAACCCTACCACGGATCGAACACTCCACACCTTTGATTACATAGCATCAACCTTAGCCGATAGGCTTTCGGGATAACTTCCCCACCACCTTAAGATGAGTTTTCTTCATGCTTCTTGCATTCACGTTGTATGTCCGCGAATATTCTACACACACACACACACACACACACACATACACATACACATACGCACAGGTTATTAAACGACCAGAAACAACGTCAAGAGTCAATCACACACTCCCACTTCCACCTCGGCACGGGGTTCTCAGACGGATGTATTCAAGGTCAACAGGGAGATCATATTTCTGATGATCCAATGATGTCGCCAAGGTCGACGGAATTAACATAGCACCGAATGTGTCAGATTTCTGCTGACTCGTGGAACTTTAGTACCTCCATTATTAGTCATGTTTTCAGCAATGAATATTCGTGTGCAGAAAGAAAACGGTTATCCAAACTACCTACTTACTCTGTTCCTTTCGAGAAATGCAAGAAAACCCGATTGGACTGTCCAGATAATACAGTTTTGATTTTATTGTGGCGCACCCAGTGCTGTAAGTATCTTCCTATGCAGCACAACCCTATGAACCATCATGATGAGAATGCGGCCAATGAGAGACCTTGAATCGACTCACAACTAATGGGAATATATGTTGACATGTCAACTCATTTTGATATTACTTGGCTGTGTCTTGGTTATGCAATTGGTAGAAAGGCATGAAGTAATATTTACTAATACATTAACTGTAGTATTGCGCCAAGTCTAATAGTGGCATAAAACAATGAACAGTCTTGCGTCACCAAAAGGTAATTCATTTGCAGCAAGTATGCAAGAATTCCTATATATCCCCCGAGAGATATTAAACTAGTACATGTTTGTTCAACATTTAAATCATAAAATTTCGCAACAATATGCACGAGAGTCCGCAGCGATAGGGGGGCAACAGGGGCGTTGCCTCTCCATGGAAAATATATGTCAACCTACACATAGGACCCAAAGTGAATTAATTGCAAACTCCTTGGTGCATCAAAATACACACAGATATGCATCCGAGTGTACTTTTACCAGATGCTGGTACATATGATGCACTAAAAATGCATCAATTGAGATGATTTGTTGCGATCATTTGAAAGAAACCAAAATTACAGATTTATCTGTATTAACTGATGCAGCCAAAGTTCATTAATTTTGGTTTGATGCATTTCCAGTTATGGGTATTATAAAGGGAGTCCCAATTAAATGTAGCCCGGCTCCGATCAAGAGTTACATGCCAACGATCATGAAAAGAAATGATGTTGGTGTACTTACTGATTACAGAAGATGTTGAAAATAATGGCCTGCAGAATCGACACACATCTGGGCACGCCTCAACATGTTCAGCTGCACCTTATGCAATTCTGGCACTCCAATTTCAAGGATGGCACAGCGTATGTTTTATATGTGTATTTAATTAAATATATAATTTTAAGTTATTTGGTGCAATTAAATCACTGTTCATTATCCCTAACGTTGGGCACCATTTGCTCCCCAACAACGCACAATAATTTAAAATCATTCCATTACGAAAGTAACATTTAAGCGACGCCCAGCAATTGATCAGCCACATGTTTTAACACTTATCTAAAAAAATTGTAAACTAAATAGAGATATGAAAGTTTCAGAATAATTTGAAATGTCAGAAACGTAGGTAAATTGCCGTCATTTGAGTTTTAGACAAATGTCTTTGAGCCGGGCTACTTTTAACTTGGACACCCTGTATATCGCACGTTTAATTTCGTTTCAGTCACCCATAATATCTATTAATTGTTATGATTGAGTCACAATTAGATGCAAAGCTTGTATAAATCGTTGATGTCAAATGGAAATTAACCACGCAATTTTCTTACCTCTCTTAATTTCAAACAAATATAACATATATTGTAGTAACCATTTTTTATTTTCGCACCAAGAATGGATAGTTGTTTACTAAAATACAAGGGGATATCAAAAAGTAATTGAGTAATTTTTGTACATCCAGACAGAAATGTATTCACAAAAACTTGGGTATTGCAAAGTGTAAGCGAGATGGGTCACCAGACAGCTCACACCACTGCATATGAAGGACCGCATGGGATACAGCCTTGAGCATTTGCTCCGGTAGCATAGGGCTGGAAACGCATTCCTCGACCGCATTGTTACCGGGGACAAATCGTGAGTTTTTCATTACACCCCTGAACGAAAATGGGAGCGTATGGTATGGGAACACACAAAGTCGCCCCCACCCAAAATATTTAGGACAACCCCTTCTGCATGAACGGTTTCTGCTTACCGTTTTCTGGGACAGTCAGGTTGTCATTCTTACTGATTTTGGGGTAAAAGGAGCAACTGTAAATGCTGCTGCACATTGTTCCACACTGGATCGTCTACGAGCTGTTCTGCACCATGAACGTTAAACAAAATCTCTGGAAGAGGTCATCATTTTCCATGACAATCCTCGTCCCCATGTGGCTGTATCAGTGACGCAAGAAATCAATTCCTGACATTAAGGAATTCTCAAGCATCCAGCATACAGTCCAGACCTGGCCCATCAGACCTTCAACTGTTCGGCCCACTGAAGGAAAACCTTGCTGGCAAGCACTTCAGCTGCGACACGGAAGTTGTGACAGCCGTGCGCCGTTTGTTACGTGTCCAGCCGATCAATTTGTACCGTATTGGTTTCGAAAAATTGGTGTCACGGTGGGAAGAATGTATAAATGTGAATGGATGTTATGTGGATAATTAGTGTAGTGTTCAACCTTCAAAACGTGTATTTCAGTTTTTGTGAATACATTTCCATTTGGTTGTAAAAACTTACTCAATTCCTTCTTGATATCCACTCGTATATTCATATTCGTGTCATTAACTGAATTTGGAACCATTTGTAGAGCCAAGTTCGTTAACTCAAAATTACACACAAACACACACACACACACACACTAAGAGAGAGACAATACAAAGTGTTAGATTACTAATAACATTATGAGAATAAAGAAAAGGGTCAAGGTTATTCGGTGCAATATTGCTACCACTAAATTAACTGAGATTAGACTGTAAAAAAAGTTCGAACTTTCAACAAGAAATCTTTTGTGAACAACAACAATAATGCCAACGTTACAAATAATAATTTTGTGGATCACGCCTCAGAGCATCATTGTACGTACTGTTAAAGAATTCTTTTTCAATTATTGTAATAACTGGTTTAATACAAATTATTCTTCCATTTTCATAAAACATATTTATAAAACAAGATTTAAATACCCATCACGAATAGGTTTCACTAGATTAAACTCTGCAAGTTGAAGTTCATCGATGTGATGTTAACTCCCTGAATATTATATATGTTTTTTTGCTTGAGGTAGTAAACGTTCTATAATGAAAACTACAGTACCATATTGTTTCATTCTTCTAAAGATGCACGGATTGCACTAATAACAATTAAATGCATTAATGCTAAACTAGATTTTAATGATTCTACGTTTATTATATTGTAAATATTTGATATGACAGGTATATTTATCCACTGCTACAGCTCATAGATTTTAATTTTGCTTTGGGAACGTGCAGATGTAAAGTGGATATTCAAATTCTTTTGTGCGTGGAGATACATCCACCCTATTATTATTATATTTAAGAATAACTTGAAGATAACATGGAAATACAGAAATTGTACTATGAATCATTAATTTCATAACATAAATATTATTCCCGAATATTCACATTCCACGGGTGATTGCTCTACTGATTTGTAATTATTCATCAAATTATAATTAACACTTCTTGGGCTTTGAACTTCCTGCATTATGTATATTAAGATCTTATATCTCGTTGACATTAGAAGGTATAGAGCCCACTGTAAGTTTCACATACTGAGAGGTGTCGTCAACAATTGCACTGATGATGCTTCAAAGCACGAAACGAGATTTCACATATTTCTATTTGAAAATCTACTGGTGATATTTGCGTCACAAATGCATGTTGATGCAATAACCCCCGAAAAATGCAAGTGATACTTGCATTCCTACCGATTCGCAATCTGTACTTAATCAGAAAACTTTTTATATAGTAACTCAAACACAAAGACAATTATGCTTAAGACTATAGCTACCTTCACCAATGTAAAAGCTACCAGTACAGTACACAATGTTAACGGAAGGCTCCTTGAAAGTTATATGTCTCAATGAACAGTGAATTAGGATTTGCTTTGCGTGGCTCTTCCATTTGACAAGAAGACCAGATTCCACGTAACGTTCGATTATACGAGCAAAGGAGAATGTAAACTCAGAACTTCTTCTCAAGAGAAAAACAATAGGAAACATTTCAACCTTTTCTGAGGTCACATGGAATAGCGGGTTGCCGTAAGAATCAGAGATCTTATATCTGTAAGCAAGTATTTCCGTGAATGCATTCATTGAAAACATAGACTGACTATTCTCTTATAAATAGTATGAATATCTTCGTCCAATGTCCACCTGTCATAAAGAACTCTGAAGACAGGATCGTCGAATTGTCCATACATTCGATGTACCATGGAGTCACCTCCAACATGTAATCCTTGATCCAATATATCCTGCATATTTCCGATCTTAGAATATGTCTTGGGTTTAGTTATAAATCCCAAGAGAAAGAACAGATGCAGACTGTTGATTAAGAGGTAAGGGAGCAACCAGACGACGAACAAACACTTGAACGAAAGCATTTGTGGTAGTGAACTGACAGAAATGCCTAATAAAATAGACAAGTTGGAGAGGAGTGGATATTGAAACTCTTAGCTTTAGTTTGTATGGAATATACGGCTGACTACTTTTGTGAACATAATCACAGCGATGAACGAGATCGTGACAGACATCCACATGTAGTAACGAAAAGGAAAGTACATATATACTCATCAACTGCCGAAAGATCTTGGGATTTGGAACAACCCACACAGAACTGACGAAGTTGTTGAAAATAAAATAATCAAAGTGAGAATTGACAATTGGTGTCAGCTTTGCGAACTTAGAAATGCCGTATATAGTTCCCATTTGAAGCTGCTTGTAATCACCAGTTACAGATACGTTTTCAAATATAACTCTTACATGGAGACTGTTATAATATGTACAGTTCATTTCTAATGCAAAGTTTATTCTTTCTGATAGAACTGTAATGAAGCCTCCAAACTGACCAGACAGGCTAAAACATGATTCATGTGATTCTACTTGAACCACAAACATTTCATAGAAATGCGTTTCAAGAGGAGCAACACAACCATGCAAATTCGACAACTTATTCGTGTACAGAGAAGCTCTGAACAAAAATTCCTCTCCATCCTAAACATCCAGAAGAACAACTTTCCAACTGATCTACAATGAGATTCTGAGAAGGCAAAATATGTATTCAACGAGATTGAAGAATTATCTGTACTCGATTATTCCTTAAAATAAGTTATATGTTGTCGTAACGGAACAACGACTATTACATTCACAATAATATTTTTGCTGATAGCTTCAAACAATGTTATTAAATCATGATCAGTAGCTCTTTAGTAACAGCTTTAAATATTTCACCTCAGAGTTGTAAGATACAAACTGCCGATTATTCTGTACCATAAACTTAACTACGAATTTGCTAGTATCAAATAACACTCTTCTCTTCGTTCGTGAAAGCAGTTGGGATTCCATGTTTTTTCCCATTCTGTAAAGATATCCAGAGTCAAGTTGAATAGCCACTTCTTCATTTCGAGTAATTATATCAGCTAATGATCTTGTATCTTCTACATGTATCACATTTATTGTCCTTATGGTTTCCAGGTGCTTTCTCGAGGTTTGATTGATTCACTCAACAATACTATTATTCATTCTGTTCTCTTCTAATTTTAAACACCCAGCATTATAGTAAATAATAGAATAATGTATTGATGATTCATTTTGCGTGATGATTTAATCTGAAACTTACACAGAAAATTATAAAGATTTTAATATCTTAATATTATAATGTTAATGTAAATCAAATATCCACTTCAAATGTGACATTCGAACTTATTTTTCATTTTTTATTACATAATTGTTAATTGTCAATATTCGTACACTAAGTCAATGAGGAAATACATTTCAATTTAAAGAATGTAAACATACAAAATAAGAAAAAATTGATCTTTTAATTAATTACTGGTTATTAGGAAAGAATAATTTCCTGAAATAATTTATGAGACATCAAAAATATTAAATTTTGCTGTAATTTTATCGCTAGGGAAGGAAGGCACAAAATCACTTTTATCATTTCATATTTCCCTTTTGTCACAGGTCCTTGAACCTGCCGTGACAACTATAGTAGAAATTTCATGATTTTCAATAATGAAGATCCTTTGCAGTGTTATAATTACAGAAAATCGTTATTAAAAACTGGTCAACCATTGAAGAAAAATATCTAGATGAAGGTGAATTTTCCAGATGCAAATAAAACACATATAAGGAACTTAAGAAGCAATTGTACTACTGCTCGTTTCGGATAATTTGCTTTCACATCGTCCTTACACATGAACGTTTGTTGTAAGCGCATGCGCAAACTAAGATCCACATACTTCTTAGCGGTATACAAATTCGTGTGCACGCAAAAATTTTATTGTGTCGCAATGCCTAGTAAGTAAGTGTCAGAGTGCAGAAACGTTGTTGATAACAGGGAAGTTGCTTCATCGAATTCTGAGTGTACACTGGAAAAAAAAGGTGTGGAAACTCACCTTTTGGGTGGAGTTTGGCTTGTCACAAATATACGTCCCCAAAAGGTGAGTTTCCACACCATATATTGGGGTGGGTTTTTCTCACCCTAGTACAGAGTGTGAAACTCACCCTAGTATAGAGTGTGTTTTTCCTCCCATAGAGTGAATTTCCTCACCCTAGTATAGAGAGTGTTTTTCCTCCCATAGGGTGATTTTTTCTCACCCTAGTATAGAGTGTGTGTTTTTCCTCTCATAGGGTGAGTTTTTCTCACCCTTATATAGAGTGTGTTTTTCATCCCATAGGGTGAGTATTTCTCACCGTAGTATAGAGTGTGTTTTTCCTCCCATAGGGTGTTTTTTCTCACCCTAGTATAGAGTGTGTTTTTCCTCCCATAGGGTGAGTTTTTCTCTCTCTAGTATAGAATGTGTTTTTCATCCCATAGGGTGAGTTTTTATCACCCTAGTATAGAGTGTGTTTTTCCTCTCATAGGGTGAGTTTTTCTCACCCTAATATAGAGTGTGTTTTTCATCCCATAGGGTGAGTATTTCTCACTCTAGTATAGAGTGTGTTTTTCCTCCCATAGTTTGAGTTTTTCTCACCCAAGTATAGAGTGTGTTTTTCATCCCATAGGGTGAGTATTTCTCACCCTAGTATAGAGTGTGTTTTCCTCCCATAGGGTGAGTTTTTCTCACCCTAGTATAGAGTGTGTTTTTCCACCCATAGGGTGAGTTTTTCTCACCCTAGTATAGAGTGTGTCTTTCTTATCATAGAGTGAGTTTTTCTCACCTAGTATAGTGTGTTTTTCCTCCCATAGGGTGAGCATTTCTCACCCTATTATAGAGTGTGTTTTTCCTCCCATAGGGTGAGTATTTCTCACCCTAGTATAGAGTGTGTTTTCCTCCCATACGGTAAGTATTTCTCATCCTAGTATAGAGTGTGTTTTTCCTCTCATAGGGTGAGTTTTTCTCACCCTAGTATAGAGTGTGTTTTTCCTCCCATAGGGTGAGTTTTTCTCACCCTAATATAGAGTGTGTTTTTCATCCAACAGGGTGATTATTTCTCACCCTAGTATAGAGTGTGTTTTTCATCCCATATGGTGAATTTTTCTCACCCTAGTATAGAGTGTGTTTCTCCTCCCATAGGGTGAGTATTTCTCACCGTAGTATAGAGTGTGTTTTTCCTCCCATAGGGTGATTTTTTCTCACCCTAGTATAGAGTGTGTTTTCCTGCCATAGGGTGAGTTTTTCTCACCCTAGTATAGAGTGTGTTTTTCCACCCATAGGGTGAGTTTTTCTCACCCTAGTATAGAGTGTGTTTTTCCACCCATAGGGTGAGTTTTTCTCACCCTAGTATAGAGTGTGTTTTTCCTCCCATAGGGTGAGCATTTCTCACCCTAGTATAGAGTGTGTTTTTCCTCCCATACGGTGAGTATTTCTCACCCTATTATAGAGTGTGTTTTCCTCCCATAGGGTGAGTATTTCTCACCCTAGTATAGAGTGTGTTTTCCTCCCATACGGTAAGTTTTTCTCACTCTAGTATAGAGTGTGTTTTTCCTCCCATAGGGTGAGTTTTTCTCACCCTAGTATAGAGTGTGTTTCTCATCCCATAGGGTGAGTATTTCTCACCCTAATATAGAGTGTGTTTTCCTCCCATAGGGTGAGTTTTTCTCACCCTAGTATAGAGTGTGTTTTTCCACCCATAGGGTGAGTTTTTCTCACCCTAGTATAGAGTGTGTCTTTCCTCTCATAGGGTGAGTTTTTCTCACCCTAGTATACAGTGTGTTTTCCTCCCATAGGGTGAGTATTTCTCATAATAGTATAGTGTGTTTTCCTCCCATAGGTTTAGTTTGAGGGGTTCGTGAGGAAGAAGTAAATGATCTTAGACTAGTGTAATAATGCTCACCTTTAACCTTAAAGAATCAGTCAGATCGTTTCTATCTTATACAATATGAATGCAGAATGAGATAGAGCAATCATAACTTCATTGTAATTTCTATGTATCAAAGTAGAGAAATGCAATGTTAACTCTTGCATTGTGTAATATACGACATCACAGGTAAAACAGTGTTTCGTCATTTAATGCGTTCAGATTTGAATGTCATTAATTGTGTTCTTTATAAAAAGAATATCATTCAATTCAGCATTAAATTTTGACAAAGCTTAAAAATCTCAGAGGAAGCTAGATGCTCACCAAGGTATTAATGTAGAAGAACAAGCCATCCAGAAATTTCATGAAGCTTCCAAGGAATATTATGTATCGATTTCTAAATCATACAAAAAAGTCGCAACTTTTAATGAACATACATTTTGCCCAATAAGTCTTTCTTGAGACTTCCACTTTATACTTAGAAGCCAATTGGGACTGGATATACAGGTATTGGACAAAATAATGGAAAGACGAGTCAGAAGTGGGGCATATTTTCAATGTGCCTGGTAACACTGAGCACGGCGAAAATCAACCTTCTCTTGTTTGTTGCAGGTAGTAAGTACTGTGCACTGACAGTAGAGTGAGGCAGTGTGGTAGTGCACGTTGTTTAGGTGTAGTGAGTGACCAGTATAGCCGACCTGACGGAGTTTGAAAGAGGTCGAATTGTTGGTGCCCGTTTCACTGGAGCATCTGTGAGCAAAACAGCGAAGTTATATGGTGTAACACGAGGCACGGTCTCGAAAGTCATGACCGCATACACAGTGTACGGTGAAACAGGGTCTGCTGAGCACAATAGAGGTTGAAAGACGAAGCTGCGGGAAAGGGACCGCCGGGCCTTGAAGCGTATTGTAACGTTGCAAAAGAAAACAATGGCCACCAAAGTGACTACAGAACTTTATCAGCACCTAAACTACCCGTATCATTCAAAACAGTGAGGCGGGAACTGCATGAAATGGGTATCCATGGGCGTGTTGCTATAGCCAAGCCCCTAATAACTGAGACGAGTGCTCAAATGCGACGTGCATGGTGCAATGACCACAAAACTTGGACGTTGGAGGACTGGAAACATGTAATTTGGTCAGACTAGTCAACCTTTACCCTCTTCCCCACTACTGGACGCGTGTTTGTATGGCAGACACCCTCGGCAGCATACGATGTGGACTGTCACCGCCCGACTGTCAAACATGGTGGCGGCTCTATTATGGTCTGGGGCGCTATATCATGGTATTCGGCAGCCCCCTTGTCACATTACACGGTCGGGTCTCATAAGCAGTGTATAGAGAACTCTTGGGTAACCAGATTCACCCAATGGTGCAAACCTTATTTCCAAACCGGAATGCCATCATCCAGGATGATAATGCCCCTATTCATACCGCTGGCACTGTTCAATAGTGGTTTCCAGAGCATGCTGATGAGGTTCAACATCTTCCTGGCCCGCCCAGTTCCCAGACCTGAATATTATCGAGCCTCTGTGGGCTGTTTTGGAAACCAGGGTCCGGCGTTGATTTCCACCTCCTTCGTCTCTACCTGAACTGGAGGCTGTGCTGCATGAAGAATGGCTTCAAATTCCACTCACCACCATTCAGGACTTGTATCGGTCTATTCCGTCCCGAATCCAAGCTGTATTGCATGCTAGAGGTGGCCCAACACCGTATTAATACATGTTGTTCCGACTTCACAGGTGTTTCCATTATTTTGTCCAATACCTGTATGTACAGTCACATACACTGCTGGGTTGTAATGATTTAATTGAAAGTCAGTGGTGCTGTTACAATCCTTGACTGTACAATATAACATGAAGGGGATTTATCTTCAGAAGTCACACCCGTTAATTAAAAAATAACAACTTTTTTCTGTACTGTTTGGAAAGCAACACTCATGCTCACACATACAATCATAAATTGCTGGGATAAATAAATCACATACTTAACACAACAAAATACTGTATACTTGTATATCCGTAGATAAATTTTATGTATACATTGGATGCAAGTATTTACATACATGGTAAGGGGATAACCTCTGACAAATACTACCTTGCCACTAAATGCATACACATTAAGCAATAATTCAACCTTGCCTTTCCTTTGCTGCTGGTTCTGCACACTCAGTTATATGCTACAATCATTACAATGTGAATGATTTTTGTTGCTTTTAGAACCTATTTCAGTACTTTAATAAATTAATTAGAAACTAAAATGTACATTCTTCAGAATTTAGAGCAAATTTAGTAAAAGTTATAAATATGTTCATATACATAATTTTTAACCACTCTATTTCAAATACAGAGCTTAATTTTTTCACCCCAAAGATTAGGTTGAAGAAATAAAGTCACCAGTTAGCAAAAATTTCAACTTTATTTACAATGTACGTACATTTTATCTTGCAATAATTCAACATAGTTCTCACAATTTTATCCAAAAAAGGGATGATTTTTCAGTACCAATTTTACTTCATTGATAAAAATATGCATGTTGCATTGCTTTAAAATGTCTGTATGGAAAGGCGTCCACGATCTGAAAGGAGAGAAAAATATATGAGTAAATAAGAATACAACCAAGAATGCATTTAGGTCAGAGTGTGATAGTTCAGAATGTACGTATAACATTTATGAGTCTTAATACTTCCCTAAAGAGTATACTAGTGATGTGTGCATACAAAGTGATTCAAGCTTGAGTAGCCAGCCTTCGTGGATGAGTGGTTACGAAAGCATGTAACAACGTCAGGGGTGCCGAGTTCGAATCCCAGCCTGGGCACAGGTGTTCTTTGTGAGTGTTCATTCATCCATGTCATCACTCATCCTCATCTTCGCAATTAGCACAAAATTGGAAGAAATGCGAAGGAAAATAAACAAAATCAATCAGTCAAGCTGCTCAATTGATAGATTGAGTTGGTGTTTTAAGTCCACTTTATGCACAGTATGGCTAATCGAGACTGGACCTGCTGTTCAAATTGGGATCCGAACCACTGCGAGCTTCCACAGGGTATCGAAATCGGGACCCCTTGATTACAAGGCAACGACGCTACCACTGCGCCATCGGCGAGGCCCTCAAGCTGATCAGTTTCTACATTGAATGCAGTAGCGCTAAATTGGCAAATTTATTTTACACAGCATTTCCCATAATATTTCAAGCTCATGGGGGGGGGGGTTAAACACAGTAACCCCCCTTGCGTACGCCACTGATTGAATGAACGAGTAGAGGGACTAAGATTATGTCACCTTATTCTGCGAAGGTAATATAAACATGCATGCTTTTATTTCGTAAGCAAGGGCCTATACAAGGAGGGTGATGATGGGGCTGTAAACAGGCAGGAAAAATAGCGAAATGAGGGCTGACTACTGGGCACGCCACAGCATATAACTGGAAATGGCACACTATCTTCAAAAGTAAGAAATTACTTTAGGATAATATTTTGTGCTGCAACATCGGTGTCGGAAGGGGGGGGGGTGGAGCCGATCCGTTGACCCCCACCCCCACCCCCTGGAATTGCCATCGGCCATTTCATGTCACAAGAAGCAGAAGTTGTTATAACATAAATAATGTTTAGAAAGGTTTGATTGAAAAGTTAAAACTTAAAAACAAAATAGAATAACTGTGCATTTCAGTACACTAACTGTGTAAAATGTAAAAAAAGAGATTACAAGGAAAAGTTGTACTTGCTATTCACTCATCTAGTAGAGAGAATAGAAGTGTCCTCCCAAAGGATTTAATAATAGTAATAATAATAACATATTTTTTTGTTTATAATAGTTATTACTGTAAAATCATTATCATAACCATGATTCTTATCGTTAATATTTATTCTACTATTAAGTTAAGTCAATGGGTTGCCCCCCACTACACACACAGAAACACCTTTCTGGTGACGCCGAAGAGCTGAAACACTACCTTTCAATGTTGGTGAGAAAAATATTTTTTTACTAATTTTAGTGGCCGCGGTGGCTCAGTCGGTAACGCGTCTGACTACCATGCTCAAGGTCCCGGGTTCGATCCCCGGCCGGTTCAAATCCGGGAACTTTTCTAACGGTGGAAGCGGCCCCGGCGCCTACCCAGCGTCGAATAACATGGGTACCTGGGGGAAACCCTGGGGGGTAAAGGCGGTCAGGGGCGTGATGCTGATCACATCACCCCCACTCACGACCGGATCAAGAAAGTGTGAGGCGTTACCCCCACACCCCCTATACGCCTTCATGGCGTGGTGCTATGCACAGGGGAACACTTTACCTTTTTTAGTAATTGCCAACTGGATCTGCAGAAACTGAGTGTTTAGCTTTAGCTGTCTTGTGTTTCTGTTAGTTCTGTAGGGTGCAAAATCCTGGGGGGGACGGGTCATTTCCCCCACCAACAATCTTGGTCTGAAAAATCGCCCCCACCAAAAATTTCCGGGGGGAAGATTTTTTGTTATAACAAACGAATGATAAGCAATTACTTTTAATTTCAAATATACTGTACTAAGAATAATATCGAAACACACACAAATTAGTGTAGTTGTGAGTATTGAATGCTTTCTCTCACAAGAGATCATTAACAAATCTACAACAATATGCACAATTAAAGTAAAACAAGAGTGCAAGAAAAGTATAACTATGAAATCTAATTGATTTATATTAACATAAAGCACAAACAAAACAAAAGCTTACACATAATAAAATATTCAACTATTTCATAATTTATTAACATCTTTAACCAGTTACTAAAGGAATTAGTTGGCTGCTTTATAATATCTGATATGTATAAATGTAACAAATTAATTTCCTTTATGTAATTAATAATAACAGTAATAATAATATAATAATATATCTTAATTATACTGATTGGAACAAATAACTCCAGAAAATATAACTCATGTAGTGGTCGTTACCAAAGATAATCTACTCTCCTACGGGATTTGTAAGCAATAAGTTCTTCTCAATAAGGGGAACCCCCATGGACAGGTTGCAGAGCTGTGGTGCAACGCTCTCGACACTTGGGGTCCAGGTTCAAGCCTGGGTGAGTTACTGTTGAAATAGCCATTTCCACAAGATAAATTATTTTCCTGTATTTGTACATATTGCCAATGGACATCAGAACTTACGAAAAATAACATTTTTAAAACATCATCCAGATAGTTAATAACAAGCGTTAATATGAAGATATGAAGGACGTATCATCCAAAATACAATAAGTAACTTATTTTTTTTAACTAGTAGTTGAATGCAGGGACTTGCACTACTAATAAAACTGTATCTTAGTGGTAAGCAGGTATAATGCTGTTTTTTTTCTTTCTCACTGGCAGGCAGGCACGTCATTCGAGGTATTACATATATCGATTGTCTTCGACAGTTGACGAGAACAATAGAATTAAAGCATGGGCGTCGCCAGAAATTTTTAAAGAAAGATCGGCCGTTGGTATAAAATTTATTATTATTATGATTATTTTGATTGATTGATTTGCTTCATTTTATTTCGCTTTTGTGCCACTTTGGCTGAAACCGAGCACAATTTAAAATGAAGACAAGACCGAGAGTGACAGCCGTCTGTATAATAGAGACTTATACTGTCCGAAAGCCTTGTATTGTTCAAGGGTTTGGTAAATCGTAGTGTAAATTAGTTTTAGAATTCGTTATAATCAAAATTTCTTCAACATGCAATTTGATTTACTTTTTTTTTCAAGATGTTTAATATTCTAAAACTTTCGTTTTTAAGTCCTATTACTAAATGTCTTTAAACATTTCTTATATATTTATCATTGAGATAATCTAAACGAGACCGAGGCTTTTCCTTCGGGAAAGAAAGAGCAACGAGAACGAGCCTGCTTACCGCGACGTCTGGCGAAGAACGAAAGAGGCCAGACAGGTTCCTTCATTCACGACTCTCCCGACTCTCGTCTCAGCTTGTAACCTAAATTCATGTTCCACTTCTATTATTTTTTGTAAAAGTAATCCTATGTACAATTGCATTCATTCACTTCAGTTGACCATATTTTGAGAAATCTTAAGTGCCAGTATAATTCAAACTGTCTGAAATAAATGTAATAAATTAGCCGTGACTGAGCACGTTGAATAGTAGACTCAAGGATTTCGCTACCGAATGCTTGACTGTCAATTAGTTGGCTTATGAACAGGTATACGTATATATCCAAACCAATAATAATAATAATCTCTTGATTTAGTAGGCGACGTGTGCGTGGATTACAAGGAAGCGGAATTCTTTAATGGGGTGGTCAGGCCAACAATAAAATTTAAACAGTAATATTAATAACAATAGTAGCTATCATGCTTATGTTCATTATTGTTATAAACTAATTGAAATAAACCAATTTTATTCCAAATGTATTATAATTACTACTACTACTACTATTATTATTATTATTATTATTATTATTATATCATCTTTGGGGATAATTTTCTTCTCGATCCACTTGATAAATGAATTTCCAGCGCAACAGTAACTTGACTGAAATGCATATAGTTCTTAAATTTTGTTATTTATTTCTATAATAATAATAACCCGTGGCTCTACTGCCCTCGAATGGCCTTGGCCTATCTCCCGTCTGCCAGTCTCCATCCCACAATCCTACCTGGAGGTGTGGAGATCTTCAACCAGTAATGGAGTGACGTGGGGTCAGCACGTCGAACACCCAGCCGTTATAGGAGATATCCGTGACCGTGTTACAGTACTCACTCGTAGCTCCAGAATTTCCTCACGATGCACAGTGTCCAATTCTTGCCATCTAGCTGGAAAAAAATCATTTTTCGAATCTTGTATTCACGGCTAACTGCTATACAGGTGTGTTAGGAAATGTCCAGGGGTAATTGTGATGATTGTTTTTCATTTGACTTTGAACCGGAAGTTATGTTTAGATGGTCATGAACCTCGTGACCCTAGGCTCCACGCGCAGAGGCATTTAGTTCGCGCGTGGAGTAGCTCATGTTTAGACGCGTGCTGTATTGTTATTTATTGTTCGTGGCTCACTGCGTTCATTATAGTGGTAACGTGGGTATATCTGCTGTGTTTGTGCGAGGTGTTTGTGTAGCCATATCGTAAGTACCGTTTGCAATACTGTTAAGTGAAAAATGGTGATACAAAAGTATTATGGTATTCCCTGTCAAAACTTGACGAAGGATTACAAAAAAGTACCATATAGTACACCCGTGTAACTTGCATATGTTGCGTAACGAACTTCCCACTTGCGTAAAAGGTTAACACTACGTGCGCGTAGGTGCGCGATTTACCACAGCGTATAGATTTATTGCGCAGTGCACCCTGTTCAGGCGGGAGTTGTTTGATCTATGGCTGCAGTCTTCTCCCCAAAACAGAAGCGAAGAATTGTACAGATTTGTTGTGGATAGATTGGGGATACAAGATTGTCCTCCAGAAGTCGAAGAACGCATTGTCAGTATAATACAACTGTATTGTGTGAAAATTAGGGCCCCATGGTTGAAGGGATGAAATGGTTGAATGAAACAGGCATAAAGACAGATTTTTATGAGGTAACGCACAGTGGCTCAATGATCAAATCAGTTTTCCACCAGAGGTATACGGATGTGTTCCTGGTACGTCCAGTGGATGTGGTCCAGGTCGTCCTACGAAGTTGTTCCAAGAGAGTTGCACAAGGACGAAGAACAAGGCAGTTGCAGATCCAGTGCGGAGCCGAAGTCAGGGAGAATTGTCACAGTTCACAAGATTTTAGTACATGGTGCAGACATTATTCGGTCTTGCATCCTGCCTATCGGGCAGCTCTTAGAGGACGTACAGGAGGTAAGACATAAGGATATTAGGAAGTTCACGGAAGGTCATAGCAACAAATGAAGATTTGCTGCACATTATGCTGGCGTCCTTGGATCCGGTAATATCATCGCGCTGAAAACTCCCAATGAAGAAGTCCGGAGCACTGTCACCTGCAGTTCTATCTAGGTCTGCTTTCATCCGGTCTCCAAAGAAGGGACAGTTCCACCTTACCAGCGTCTGACAGTTCTGGGAGGACCATCCGAAATTTAGAAAGTAGTCTGATTAGTATAACTTTCTACGTCACTCTCAGGGGCAAAATTAGTGCGCAGGAGTAACAACATTACCAAGCATGGCTAAATATTATGAAACGAGGTTAATAAAATCAATGGAAAACAAGACAACTTGTCTTAGGAATTTTTTACAGCTAGATTGTGAGAATTGAACACTGTGCGATGGTGGGTTGCCACCGGTCCTATGCATAGGCCGAGAACCCAGAGACTGAACCCAGGCGGACTCGAACCTATGCCGTCGGAGCCCAAAGCACAGCGCCTGAGACCGCACTTCCACGGACGAGGACAATTAACTTTTGTACAATTTGTTCAAGAAAATGCTTTCAAAGCTAGATAGAAATTTTAATCACAGGGTTTATCAGCCGAATATAATCGCGTACCCGAAATAAAACACTGCTTCGACTTGTAATGTCATTTCCAGGGAAGACTTCAGGTTTGGTGCATTGACGCGTGACGTGCACAGCAAGGGGTTGCTCGTTACAAAGGAGAGAAAGTCCAGAAACGAAACTTTGGAGGATATTCACGTATGGTATTCAACACGTCGTTTCAAAATTTATTTGTTGCCACATCTATTTGAAGACAGTGGCTCAGAAAGGGAACGAACTTGCCTCATTAAATGTGGCGTATATTTGGAAATGAAACAAGAATAACAAATTGGAACTGCGTTTATGGTATTATGTGCTCATTGAAATTAATTAGCCTAACCAAAATTTCTTTTGAATACTTAGATAAGCGGACCAATTTAGAAGCTTTTATGATTTTTGTTTTTTGCTGCTCTAAAGATTTCAAAGATATGGATAAGCATTTTAGGTTGTACATTGACTGTGATGTAGTGGGTGGGAGAAAAGTAATGAAAGTTGAATGTCTTCTGGAGTTGCGGTCCCTTGCAAGGATAAAACGCAAAGTGAGATGAAACATTTCCTACTAGACTGTTTGTTGTTGGCGTTACAGCACTTAGGCATACCTTTTGAATAAATGCAATAGATAGTCGTTGGTGTAGTAAACTACAAAGCAGAGGGTTCTAGGTCCAAATTTTGGGTAAAGGTTGAATATGACCTTTTCTTTGTCTCATAAGTGCTATCCTCATCGTTACAATTAAGCCATTCGTCAAATTGCAAATTGAAGTATTCGTCACGTGTCATATTGGTGGCGTACATAGTTGTTTGGCAGTGATCTTTAAAAAAAGAATTTTAAATGCAGGAAGGATGGGAATTCTAGGAACATGACTATAACTGCAGGCACGTATCCAAGGAGGGGGCTTAGGGGCTTGAGCGCCCCACGAAATTTTTCAGTTTACACTAGATAAAATGAGATTTTTTGGTTCCTCGTGGTGTGAAATAAAATAAAATGAGGATAATTTAAGGAGAGAAATAATTATCGAGGAAAGACGGAGAATGTTCTGTAACCCTATTATTGATAATAGCACGTATCCAAGTTGGGATTCAGGGGGATGGATTCCCTCCCCCAGGAAAATTTCAGTTTACACTAGATAAAATTAGGTTTTTGGCTTCTTGAATAATGTGACGATAATTTAAGGAGATACATAATTACAAAGACGGAGAATGTTCTATATAACCCTGTTGTTGATAATATTGCACGTAAACTTTTCTTGCGCTTTCGGTATTGTCGCAGCGAACTTTTTGGAAGCTGCACAACAAAGGTAGTGCCATAAGTAGGACGATTCGTTGTATTTTTTTAATATTTGGAAAGCGCGAGAGGGAACGTTCTTGAATAAGAGAAGGGGTCGAACCACTGGCAATATCAAGGAATAGTTTTGTCTGCGGATCGTTCTAGAATATTATGAATATATAAATATGCGGCTTCAATTTACCGGTTGATCTGTACAACAGAATCTGTTAATGAGACTTCAGAATTTTCAGAGTATGCCAATTCATACAGTCGATTAGTGATCTGTGAGTGTCCATTGTTTGCTTTGGAAGATCTAGTGATTCGAAAATGAAAAGGACTTAATATCGTAAAGTAACGATGTCTACTAGTTCGGTCAAAAGCTGATGACATTGACGACAGCGGAACGTCTGGAGCCTCAGTGTAGCACAGGTAGTTCAGGTCGTGGTCAGAAGAGATCGAAGGTCTCTCTCTCTCTAAAGTGAATATTTCAGCGGTTTATTAAAACAGAAATAAGCTTCACACATCAACTGAAAATCAAAGTTGTGAGGGATGATTCAGTTGTGCCCGAACAAAATTTCATGTATCCAGTCCGAGAATTTCATGGCATAAAATAAATAATTTTGTTTAAGCCTACTGGGTTCACACACACACAAATACTTAACTACCGTGAAGAGACAGCCGAAAATTTTATGAATGTCCAGAAGAGAAGATGTTGCATATGTAGTAATTTTAATGGATATTGCAGGCTCTACCAGGACCCGAATCAGGGCTCTGACATACCATGCCATTGCTCTACCAACTGAGCCACCGAGCCACACTTGACTTCGACTGAGTTTGCGCTAAAATGTATAGGCCACAGTGGCGTGCCCAGGATTTTCGAAAGGGAGAGTTTAAGTGTACTTTTCTTAGTAGGCAGTCTTTATTGTACCATCTTTTCCTGAATTTCATGTACTTTTTTTAGAAATTCTGACCCCACCAACCCCCCTTTGGGCACGCCACTGATAGTCTACATAGTACATGTTCTGTGTATGTCAAATTGTAAGATGTTACCTGTTTTATTAACAAGCACAGAAAATAAAGGAGAAAGAAGAAAACTGAGGGGAATTCCAATCGGTTGAGGAGACATTTTTCTTCGGTGGTCAAAACGAGCTGCCGCTTCGAGGTGACGATGACAGTGGCCTACTAAGGGAGATTTCACACTGTGTTGCCTGAGGATTTCACAAGTCGAAACTTGGTTTGTGAGGCCTTATGTGTCGCTACGGTGTGAAACGTTTTTGTTGATTGGCTCATTTCATACGTCATGTATTGCGTATCCCTTCGGTCTGAAATCTACTTAAGTCTTGAAGATACAAGTCACAAGGATGGAAAATTAGGGCTTTGTTAAGGTTAGGTGCGAAGGCAGGCGAAAGCACCCTAAATGATAATATCCAAAGCTGCAGGAAGAACGCATTTTACCTAAGTCTCGAATACGAAATGATAAAAACTTCTGGTGCTAGTGAGTTAATTTTGAAAATATGTGTCCCGAGATAAAGAATGGCGTGCCCAGGATTATTGGTAGGGAGACGGATTACGACGTTTGGTAGTCAGTCCTTATTTTGGCATCTTTTCCTGTCTTTGACGTTCCCTTTTTAAGGAATACTGGATCAAATGGGGTTATGACCCCACCAATCCTCCCTTGGGCAGGCAACTAGAAATAAATAAGTAAGCATTTGATCATATTGGGAGACGAAACATTAGATGTGTTGGGAAAGGAAGGGTTTTCAGAGGCATGAACATGAACAATTTAGTGGGGTTCGGCTTTTATAAGAGATGAAAACATGGGAGGACAAGACACAGTAGTGGTGTTCAGTCTCGAATCAGAGAAATATTCGAGAACTGTCTGCGTCCACCTCGCAGCCCACAGTTTGAATCTCGCATTGTCGAGTGGATTGTCCATCCCGTACATGTGGAACGGCTTCGTGAAAACACTCAGACACTATATATGTGTTGATGCCTGAAGAGAAGAAATGAACAAACACACACACTCAGATGGTTCCTGGCACACAATGTTAATGCATTGAAACAGGGGAGTCGAGTGGAAAAAAACATTCCGATTTCACGTTCTGATTACAATGGCCGCCTTAAACAGTGGCAATGATTTAGGGGATAGTTGCTCCCCATTTTTTTGCCTCTTAATCCTAGGCCTTGTCTACCAAGAGAAAGTAAACTTTCCTCGCATCCCCCGTTTTGAAACCCAATCGCCACCACAGGCCTTAAACATACAATTGTGAGGTTCTATCTATACCCCTTAAAAAGATGATGTTCAGCGCCCCCCGAATGGAATTCTTGGATACGTGCCTGTCCATTGGTTCAATCAGGCGAACGAGGTGGCCACGGAATCGTTCCACCAGACCAATCCAAGTCGGTACTTCTGTAAGAGAAACAAACGCTCACACCTCCAGTGGCGGCGTCTGAAACTAACAACGTGCGACAATAAACTTGAAGATATGCTGTATTCATTGATGTATAAACCATTTATGATACACATACACTTTCTTCACAATTAACGGTTACTTTTGTATAACTAATTTATAGAAACTCTGTATAATAAATGATTTGCATTAATACCCCTTTCTCTGGATTAGTATCTGTCAATACCAAGACATTTTCAGGGTAAAATATCTAAAATTCTTAGTTCCTTCATGTATTGTAGCTATTCGGAAGGTCCAAAAGTGTCTGTCGAGCTCTATACCAGGTGTTCTTCTATAAGCCTCTGGTGGAATCTATAGTAACACTCCCTTCTACCAAGACGAATCAGACATCAAACTCACCACAAAGGAAATTATTAAAACACATACAGATACCCATCAACACACTTATTACGAAATGACCTAAATATAAGAACCTAGAAGCTATCGGTCTAAGTATAAGTACAGACATAACAAGTCAACTCAAAACGTAACTTTTAGTTTTAAGTAGAAATTAAGTTACCGACTTGAAACGTATGAAATGTGAAAATTATTTTTGAATTAATATATCATTTAGAGTACCCCCACACAAACATATATCACGTCAATGTTGAAACTTTGAAGACCATATCCTTATGTGTCACGAGACTGACTCGTATTACATGACTCGAATATGAATTTAAATAATGAATTATTAGTTGAAAGAAATATGCAAATTTCAATAGCTGTGTGATATCATATAAGAAAAATACTACCAACTGTTTCTGTAAAAGACACTAGTTTTTATCTAATTAATAAAATTAATTTTTGAATAAAATTATTTTTCGAAGTTTCTCAGTACGCTATAAAGAATATAACTTTAAAATGCAATTAAAGTTTCATGAAAAAATTGCATTTTTCAGCAGTCATAAAATTATTGATTTCCTGAAATATATAGAATTTTCACTAATGAAAATGCCCGGCCAGGAGTTGCTGATCTCCAACCGGGCGCCTCCCCAGGTGGCGGATAGGGGAATGCTATATAGATATATATAGTACTGGCACAGCCAGGGCGGACCAAAATCAACACTGCTGCCTTGCAGGAGCCAGGGGACTGGCAAAGGCTAGGGGAAGAACACCTCAACAGAAAATTACCTGGTCCTGCAGGTTGGGGGTTGGGCGCAGGGCTAACAACCCGGCCCCATAAAACAAAAAATGGTTCAGAAACCAAACACTATGCCTCGGAAAGGAAGATATAAAGGAAATGAACATGGCAAACTTTTAAAGGACTACGAGATAAGGATTGGAACATGGAATACCCAAACTATGCTACAAGCAGGAAAGATGATGGAAATTATGAAATATAAGATAGACGTAATGGCATTACAGGAGATAAGGTGGCAGGGAAGTGGAATTATAAGAAAACCAGAGCTTACCATGATATATAGTGGAACCAGAGAAAGAACTGGATTATTTGGAACTGGTTTTATGATTCAGAAAGAAACCAGCAAGAAAATATTGGAGATAAAAACAATAAATGAGAGAATCTGTAGATTGAGAATAAAAGGAAAGTTCAGAAATCTAACTCTGCTGTCAATACATGCACCAACTGAAGAAAAAGAAGATAGAGAAAAAGATACATTTTATGAATTATTAGAAAGTACATATGAGAAAATAGCCAAAAATGACCAGATTTTAATTATCGGTGATTTTAATGCTAAAATTGGGAAGGAGGAAGCCGTATATAAGGCTAGCGGAGAACATACTCTCCACAACATAAGTAATGAAAACGGAGCATATCTAATACAATTTGCTTTAAGAAACAATTTGATAATAAGTAGTACCACTTTCCCTCATAAAAACATTCATTTAGGAACTTGGAAGATTCCAGGAACCCAAGAAGTAAACCAAATTGACCATATTCTTACCAATAAAAGATATAGGTCATCGATAATGGATGTCAGGAGCCTGAGAGGACCGAACATCGATTCGGATCACTACATGGTGCGAGCAAAAATAAGATTAAAAATTGTTAAAGTGGACAGAAGAAAACAAAGAATGTTAGGAAAAAGATGGGACACAGAGAAATTTAAAGATAGAGAGGTGTGTGAAACCTTTAGAGCCACCATTAATGAAAAAATTACTGAGCAAACAGAAGAGATAGAAGAGAGGAATAGTAATGAAGAATGGAAAAATATAAAATCAATAATACTAAAAACAGCTGAAGAGAAAATAGGAGAAAAGAAAAGAGAATATGGAAAACCATGGTTTGATGAAGAATGCGAAGAGGCATCCAGAAGAAGAATGAAGCAAGAAATAAGAAGTTACAGAGAGAAACTAGAAGTAACTGTGCAAGATACACAGAATTGAGAAGAGCCGCTAAAGGAATATGTATCCAAAAGAAAATACAATATTTAAAACAAACACTAGTGGAAGTAGAGGAACTAGATAAAAAAAATGAGAGAAGAAAATTCTATCAAGCCATGTTCAGTCTTACAAAAGAATATAAATCAGAAATTGAAGGATGTAAAGATGAAAATGGAGAAATGCTGTATGAAGAAAGTCAGATCAGAAAACGGTGGGCAGAAAATTTCAAAGAAAAACTGTCAAGAAGAGAAAATGGAATAGAAGCCGGAAATACAGAACGGGAAACAGAAGAAGAGGAAGAAGAAACAATAGAACCACCAACGTTAGATGAAGTAACAAAAGCAATCAGGAGATTGAAAAATAACAAAGCACCGGGAAGTGATAATATGGTAGCCGAAACGATTAAACATGGAGGCACACAACTATACCAGAAAATACACGAGCTGATTAGTAAAATATGGAGAAAGGAGGAACTACCGGACGAATGGAGACAAGGAATTATATGTGCCATTTATAAGAAAGGAGACAAATACAATTGTAGCAATTATAGAGGAATAACATTGCTAAATGTTGGATATAAAATATTCTCGAGCATATTAAATAAAAGGATACAGGAAATAATTGAACCCATCCTTGGAGAGTATCAAGCAGGATTCCGGGAAAATAAGAGCAGCATAGACCACATATTTGTAATTAGACAAATATTAGAGAAACATTATGAACATGGGAGCGAACTACATATGCTATTTGTAGATTTTAAACAGGCCTTTGATAGTGTACAAAGAGAAGAACTAATTAAAGCAATGGAAAGAATTGGTATACCCAAAAATTAAGACAACTTCTACAGATGACTCTGATGGATACCTCAGCAAGAGTAAAAGTAAAAGGACAACTCAGTGAAGAGTTTACATTTGACAAAGGTGTAAAACAAGGGGACGGATTGTCGACTACACTATTTAATATAGCATTGAATGATGCCATAAAACAGATTGAGCAAAGAGGTACCATCTTTAATAAAAGCTCAAAAATCTGCGCTTATGCAGATGATATAGCAATCATTGCAAGATCTATGAACAAGTTAATACAAGTATTTAACGACATGGAGAACTATACTAAGGAAATGGGCCTAGAAGTAAACATAAATAAAACAAAATATATGAAAATAGCACGAAAACCAGAAAGAAGAAAAGAAATAGAGATAGGTAATAAGAAGTTCGAGGTAGTACATGAATTCAAATACCTGGGAAATCAAATAAATGAAATAAATAACATAGGAAGATGCGTGGAAGGAAGGATTAGAGCAGGAAATAGAGCATATTATGCAAATAGAAATCTACTGAAAAGTAAGATAATAACAAGAACAACGAAAATGAAAATATATAATACATTAATCAGGCCAGTAGTAACATATGGAGCCGAAACATGGACGTTGACCAAAGATACAGAAAGAAGGCTAATGGTATTTGAAAGAGCAATATTAAGAAAAATATTTGGACCAACTAGAGAAGAAACAGAATGGAGAATAAAATACAACCTCGAACTGGAGGAACTTGTAAAACATAAATATATAGTTCGCTTTATCAAAGCCAGGAGAATCAGCTGGATAGGACATGTATATCGCCTACCAAAAGATGCCATGCCGAGAAGAATAATAGAGAGTAAGCTATATTCAACTAAAATGAAAGGAAGACCTAGAAGCAGATGGAAGGAAGAAGTATGCATGGACCTAAACAAGATAGGAGTAACAAGATGGAAACAGAAATGCCAGGACAGACAGAAATGGAGGGACATAGTGGAGGAGGCCATGGCCCGACAGGAGCTGTAGCGCCGGATGGTAAGGTACTAATGAAAATGGCAAATGCTATTGCTTTCAGGGTTAATAAATTGGATTAATGCTCCCAAACATGTCACTATGATTGAGCGACAACCATTATTTTTGCTTCATACTTTATATATGATATTTCTGTTCTATTATAAGTTTTTTTGATGAGATGAGTACAGGTAATTTTTATTGTATAACTTACTCAACAAGGGTATTGAAATTATACTCAATATAGTAAAGTCCTCCTTATTCTCTAGCTTGTGTTCAGCACTATAGTTAAATTATTGTTTGTCAAATTATATGATACAGCACATGAAAATTTTACAGGAATTTATAATTTGTCTTCCCTTTCTGAAAACTTGCACCAAAGAAAAATGAATAAGCTGTAGGCAACATTTTATTATGATATTAAACTAGAGGTCATTTAATTTAAATTTCTAGAAAAACTGGAGAAAATATAAATAAATATCCAGAATGTGACATTTGACGGATGTTAATTAAATGGTCGTTCTGCGCAATAAAAATTTAATTTAACTGAAAACATAGCAGAATGGAGAATGGAAAAGTAGTTATAAATACCGACTGTGAGAGTTTGTTGCTTAGTGATATTACTCTCAAGTGGTTCTCGTAAGGAAAAAACGCAAGTTTTCAAGATTGTACGCGAAGGGGTGTCCGCAAAGATAGGTACACGTATTACTTAAGGGTGAATATATTTCTGTAGTTCATTATTTGCACAGAAAACCCCGTCTAATTATCTGAACTTTATTACTACCCTTGCACTCTCGCGTCTACTTGGTTAGGAATCGTTTACTTCGCCGACTTTGTGTCCGCACAGTTTGCACAACGTTCTGAGGCGTTGTGCGGTTTGGTGTATTGTCAAGTGGTGCGAGCTAGCCAATGAAATGTACTTTTAAAGCAGCAGAGAGGCATTTGCAGAATCCTCACCGCTATTCTTGCATGCAGCGTCTTCATCTACTTGGTTCAGCACAATTTCCTTGCACCAGTCTGAGACTAGGATGAACTTACCTAGGTAAACTACATCTGGGGTCAGCAAGTGTAGCACATAGACGGGGTTAAAATAAAACAGAGTGTAGTCACTTTACTAAAAATGTTGCCATCTCTGAACAAAGTGATTATTGTATATAAGCGTGTATTGTATCATTGGGCATTTCAACTTGTTCCGTGATTAAGTGCCGCATAAATGGAAGTTAATATCTCAAAATTACTTTATCTCAATATCACTTTATCAAATATTATTAGATATGGTGGCCAATATGGGAGCCTCAATGAGAACTGACATTGCTTTGTTGCCACATGCCTCGTCCATAAAGGAGGCATTTACGTTATCGCAAACACCGTAATGTACTCGGTAAATTGAGAATGATGACGCAAAATTACAGGCAAAATACGAAGTGTGTGTGTATAAAGAAAATCACACAGCATGCAACAAGTAGGCGGATTGCCCGTTGCCAAGACACACGACACACCGGCTCGGTCCCCTCGACAGACAAAGACCGGGCGTCGCTGCCTACCAAATATCTTTCTGTTATTAATATATATATATATGCCACGACTACGCTCAGTTCCTGCGGGGCATGGGACCCCGCATCCCAAAGTTCGGGTAAGGGTCTGTTTCAAGATAATAATATAATCAAAAGTTAAATTTACACTTACATAACCAAGACTTCAAATTATATTAGCCCTTTCTCATGCTTGAACTCCACCGCAATCGCACCCGCATCCCACTGACCAGTGAGGATACGCATACGATTCGCGATTGAAATCAGCATAATCAATTCTGGCGTCCTTTGGATTGATAAGGCCTCCGCCTCACTGACCAGTAACGGCGGGACACCTCTCCAACCAAAAGGAAGTCAGTTAATTTATACTTATTAGGCAAACTTACTATAAGGAAATACCAATTAACGATTATAAATTTATTTACAAATCCAAACATAGGTTGAAAGAAAAATATACAATCTTCTGGTCAAGAGAAAACTACAATGCCAAAATTAAATTTTTGTTCAAATAACTTCCGAAAAACATAGACTGAAACTTGCTTTCTCATAAAATACAATCCAGAGAGCTCCCTCTTATATATATATATATATATATATATATATATATATATATATCGTCCATATCCCAGCTTAACTTGGTTTCAATAAACAGGTGACAAATTAACAGTAATGATCGACAATTTCCATTAACCAAAACCAAAAGAATATTACATAAACTTCTTTCCGTAAATATCTATTTGTGCTTCTGTCATATTTTCACTTCAGTATTATGTTCTTTAGAACTCTCGAGGTATACTACCCTCTTCGGGGCCAACCTCCAATAACATTCATAACTAAAGATAAGGGGAGCCTGTCTCTACCCAATTACCAAAGCCATCTCTCGGCCACAAACTACAAATGTTCGCTTGGAATTCCATAACATAACAGGGGACACTGTCTACCCTCTTTGGCTACTTACATTGCAAAAGCAAAACAATAGACTTTTACATAAAACGAATTTCTATAAAAACATTTACTCGACCGGTCACCTATTATAACTGTTTCAAAATTATATCTAACATAAAACCAAAATAAGAAAACCCATTAAACGTTCCGGATACTCAGACTTTAGAAACGTACGTAAAACTATATAAGTTATTAGATTTAAGAGACATCCTCTGACCAGAGGTATGCTCTCGGATTTAAGTATCAAAGAAACAAATTTATTTAAATGAACCTCCTGACCAGGAGAATTCAGAATGATTTAAGAATTAAAACAAATAACTCGACGAGAAGGAAGTATAACTTGAATTTATACCGGAGTCACACTGACCAGTGCCAACTTCGATAGAATTTATGAAACAAAATTTTAAATTATTAAGATTAATTATGTATAAATCAAATTATTTACAAGCCTGCCAAAATCCCCTTTAGGGATCATGCTGACCAGCACAAATCCAGAAAGGTGACTTACGGAAAACTCAGGACATTGTAGAAGGGAGAGCTGACCAGCCACTCCCCTCACAATGCCTGTGTTCTCCCAGCCCTGGACCTCGACAAGCGATTTAATCACCTAACGATTCCGGAATCTACTGCTATACTGAATTAATCTGCCAGCGAGAACGCTGATATTTATACTTGCGAGATTGCGCAATCCTATTTCTCAACAAAAGATTTCGACAAACTGAAAAGTTATTTTTAGCATCTAACAATTACCCTTTCCAAAAGACATATCCAGAAACACAATGCAAGCTAAACTTATTTACAAACCCACGCAGCGCCGAACGAAAAGAACTCATTGTTGTTAAGGAAGAAAAACAACGCAAGCTTCTACTTGCTTTGCGTTCTTTCTCGTTGGGCCGAAACTGCGTTACAATGTTAACAAAGATAAAAGATAAAAATGTACATTCAAAAGATTAAAACTCCAAATGAATTTATACGAGGGCTATTAAATATTAAAAAGATTTGCCAAAAATTTTTCAATCGTTACAAGCATACAGCCTCAACGGTGCATGCTACGTTGTAAATTCAAGCACAATATATTTAAAACCTCATATTTTCAACAACTTTCCCCTCTTTCCATTTTTCGCCATCTGCACTAATAATGCAGTGTGTCCTATGGTGACAGGCTTTTGAAACACCCTGTATATATACAGACTGTAAAAAATTGAACTAATATTATTTCATGGAGTTAGTCTGACACTACTCTTGATGCCACCGTTGAGTTTTGGAACCTCCAAAACATAAGGTTTGATCTCAAACATGATCACATAGCTGAAAGGTTTATTTTTTGACTATTCGCTGCCATATTGGCCGCCTTATCTAATAATGCAATTTCTTATTATCGTAATAAAGTTATATACTTCAAATTAGGTGGAAATAAGATGTCACGAATGATAAATAACTGCAATGAACTAACAGGATTCAGGAATAGAATCTTCGTCATGACCGCCTTTTTGAAGACGCCATTACAGACTAAAGAGGGTTTAAAAATAATGAGGCGTTTTAGGTTCGGGAATTAATGTAGTATCCGCCCCCCCATAGGGCACGTTCTCCACCGGAAGTGAAATATTCTTCCATGTTTTTTTTTATTTCCATCCACGCTAGGGAGAATTACTAATATTTGTTGGGCATTAAGTTCCCATTATTGTGGAAACAGAAACCACACAATAATAATCAAAGGCGAATTACAAGGGTGACGGACGGGATGCTGGCCTCTCCTGGCACATTTCCCTCACTTCCTTGTAAACCTATCAAAATACACTGTGGTTCTAATCAAAGTTCTCATGGGTTTAATTTCCAGAATGGCACATAATGAATTGGTTCAATCTACGGTATACAGGTTTATATGGCTACAATTCTCATTCCCCAAACTTTACACTAAGACAGCTTAAAAAAAAACATTTTATTCATTTCTTTACCACCTAAAAAAACATATTTCCAAATTCGACACCTGTCTACCACCAATAAAGCACCTTCATTTGCTTTTTTAATTCAATTCTGTATTATATTGTGTTACAAACTTTATGGATTAACTGCTGTGTCTATTACAGGTCAAATATTTGGAAACATGCTTCGTAAGCGCAGTTTGATAATGTTATTCGTCCACATCAATATGTGCATTAGAGGAATACTTGTCGAAGTAAGTGAACACCAACTGTAACAAAGTTTCATTTCTTGCATCAATCTCATCGTGAGCAAGTATTTGCACACCACAAGAACAGTGAATGTGATTTATGATGAAGACACAAGATCGTTTGTTGATAAAATTGCTCCAAATGAAGTAGTTATGAAAATTCAAGCAGAGTACATGGATACACTGCATGCTACGTGGAATCAAAAGTTGGTAGATTAAAGAAATGATGAATGTTATTTGATATTGACAAGCAAAACATTTGAAATTAAGGCTATGATACAGTATTATCTGTTTTCATTCTGGAAGTCTGAAGTGAAATATTTGATTGCAGTTACAGGCAAATATGGTGACAACGATCTGACCACATTGCTTCAAGCATTTAGTGATAACAATATAGTGAATGTTGTAGTCGTGATGCCGTTACGTGAAGATAACACTTATATTAAGGAATTATCAAGTGCTGATATTTCATCAATGTTGTTATTTACATATTTTCCATTCTCAGACTCACATTGCCGGTCAGCGGGAAGAGTTATCCATTTGGATTGGTGGAATGGAAAACACTTTTTACTTGGTGCTAACCTGTATCCCAACAAAATGTCTAATTTGCATGGTTGTGAAGTTCTTATTAAGACACATATTTATGAAATGTACGTAGTTCGTGTCATGTCCAGTGATTCTACTTATACTCTTTCGGGATGCTTTGGTGGCTTCATGACAATCATGGCAGAAAAAATGAACTTTACTTTAAGAAAGAACGAATCTTATTACAACAGTCGTATTATAGGAAATTTATTACCAAACATGACAGTCACTGAAGATTTAATGGAGTTACATAACAATGTCATAGATGGTATTTTCAAGTTTGGAAAACTAAATATCTTTCTGGTTTCACGTTTCGATCATTTGATGACAAACCATTTCAACAGTTTGGTTTGGGTTGTTCCACATCCCAAAACATATCCTCAGTGGATGAACATATACTTTCCATTTTCTCTTGAATTATGGCTGCTCACCTTAGTAACACTCTTCTCGGTAATTTTGTTTACAAAGGCGGTTGGGTTTGTACTTGGCGATAAACAAAACTGCGTGTTTCGATATCCGGTACTCTACAACTTGTCTCTCTTATTGTGCAACCCAATATCTTCACCGCCAACAATCTTGTCCTTCACATTCCTATTTGTCCTTTGGGTCTTCGGCTGCATCACCCTGAACAACCTCTATCAGTCATCTCTTTTGAGTTTCATGACGATGCCTAAGACATACCCTGACATCGAGCATGTTCAAAATGTTTTAGATGAAGGGCTGCAGTTGGGTGGTGACAGACTAGGTCGGGAACAGATTCAGAAATTCCATGATCCTGTTTTCAAAGATGTTTATCTTAAGTGGATGCTAGAGAACATCAATACTCTTAGCTACAAAAGAATAGTTGAGCGGGGTGACTTTTCTCTTCTAGCAGGGGCCCTGTTCACAGAGATATTTGCTTACAAGTATAACTTCTTTGATTCGTATGGTAATGCATTATTTCACGTGACCTCAGAGAGGCTATTGACGTTCCCCATTGTCTTCTTCTTGAAAAGAAGTGCACGGTTTACATTACCCTTCTCTCGCCTCGTTGCATTCTGCGTGGAATCTGGTCTTCCTCTCAAGTGGAAGAGCGACTCAAAGCAGTTGCTAATTCATAGTGTAACGAGTGCACTCACGGTCCCCGAAATGACGTGTCAATCATACCCCGGCACGGGGCCAAACGTCGTTATGTGTACGGGAGACCGGTCGTGACTCACGGTCCAGTTATCAAGTTCGGTACTGAGACGGTCGTTTATTGTCATACTATTGCGAGGCGGAGATTAATACCTTGAAATGTTACACTGTTTTGTTTACCTTTGATATGTAGATTCGAACATTCATAAAACACTAATAGCATAATATCTGGTACCTGAAAAACGTCAAATAACAACACTGACGAACGGTAAAAAAATGAATATATATTGTAACAACAAAGAAATATTGCAATCAACAACTGTTTACAAAGCCTCCTCAAACGCTCACTCATTCACTCTCTCTCTCTTTCACACACATGAGGTATTTTTACATGTGAAGTATGGATACAAATCATGGATCTCATTAACATATCATTCCTTTTAATTTTAAACCTTTATGTGAATTTAGGGCATTTGTCTGCCAGCTCCTGTGCTCTTTTACATTAACTTAAGTGTCAGCCCTCGGAAAGCGGTTAACTAAGACAATTGGGTCGGTATGGTTAAATCTTTCGTTCGACTGAACGTTTGCACCCAGTCGTAAGCACGACTTTATACAAGTTCCTCGGACGGGGGTATTACGCACAAGCCTCTCTCGTCCAATGAGAACAACTACACAATTACATAGGGATGCAAAAACTTAATTGGCTCCATCTGCCGGAATACACTAATCAATCGTCGGCGCGAGCAAAAATTACCTTAAAAACCACTATGCAACAAATAATACTATTTCACGCACACGACCTTGCAATAAAAACAACTACGCTTTCCACAATTAAAAGAACTCATCAGTCAACTGTTGACAAATTAAATGGCGCGACGGGGCGGTCGGTTACACAAAAAATGGAGCACACTTTGACAATTTATACTAAATATTAAAGAAATGAAATGGAGCTTCTAACTCTGAATGCAGAC
Organism: Lepisma saccharinum; assembly: GCF_977018435.1. Lineage (NCBI taxonomy): Eukaryota > Metazoa > Arthropoda > Insecta > Zygentoma > Lepismatidae > Lepisma > Lepisma saccharinum. The sequence continues at coordinate 30,730,995 of NC_139248.1, forward strand.
AATTAAATTAGAACATCTGAACATGAAATTACCCTTTTTTATAACAATACCAAAACAATTTTTACGCGGAAGTTAGGTTTGGGTTTTCCTGAGTAACTTTGCAAATAAGTGAGACTTCGGCGTTAACTGTACGGTGTTGATACTAACGACGCACGTTTACATGTACATGAGACCCTCTGAAGTATACTGTACCAGACTCTGCTACATGGCGTGGTCATTCATCTCTCCAGGACGCGGGACTTGCACACGGTTCCTTTGTGGCGAAATTGTCCTCCGAGGTCGATCGCGACGAAGAATAATTGCGACGATCTGGTGTACGTGCACCTCCTTTGTACTTCGGGCGTTCCTCTTGCCACTAGCGTCGGGTGTACGCGGTCACGCGTCGGTTCAGAATCTCTCTGGCGACGGGCTTCGATTCGGCGTCGTTCTGGAAGCGTCGTTCTGGAAGCGTCGTTCTGGAAGCGTCGTTCTGGAGTCGTCCTTCAATCTCTCCCTCTGGCTTCGATCGGCGTTGTTCTGGAGTCGTCCTTCAATCTCTCTCTCTGGTGACGTCCTTCGGGCTTTGGTTGGGACGTCGATCTGACAGCGTCCTTCGGGCTTTGGTTGGGACGTCGATCTGACAGCGTCCTTCGGGCTTTGGGCAGTGTTTGGTTTCGGCGTCGTCTGACTGGCTTCGGCGTCGTTGCAGGCGTCAGGGAAGCGACGCCCCCTTCTCTACCTTCTTTAGCCCTCCATCCTTATGTAGTCCACGCTTGGCAAAAACAAATCACCGCGTAATCTTCACCAAAATAAGGCGCACACTGGTAACTCCCTATCCGCAAGTCGCTCACAGTACGTAAGGAAACGAAGTTCACGGACACAAAACAATAATCACGCGAGAGTGTAGCGCGGAGCTGCTCTCTCTATGAAATCCGGGTGAAAACTGTGTCTGGAATCATAGTACTGCCTATATATAAGAGATTCAAATTCGTCCGTTGAACAGGACGCTCTAGTGGCTTGGCTTCGCTTTCTCAGGGGATGGAAATGACCTCTGTCCATTGTCTTGAAAGGCGCGGTCGGCGACGCGTCCTGGATCCTTGCAGAGTTATGCTCCAGCTGGTTCTCCTGGTCATCCGTGAACATGGGTTCGAACGCCTGCTGCGACTCGAGCCCGGTAGCGGCGAAAATAATCTTTCCTTATCTCCGCGTTGGTGCAAATATGTCATGTTCTAAGCGGCGGCTGTCACTCAAGAAAAACCCGTCCCCAGATTCCGACGTCTGGCTCGGATACAAGTTTATTCACAAAAATAAAATCAAACCTCACACTTTCTTGTTTGTGCATAAAATGAATCAATAAACAAAAAATAATTTATATCGAACTGCGTTTCACATGTCACTAGATACCGTGATATCTCGCCCTCCTTCCGATCAAAAAATTCTGTAGGCGAATAAAATTTTTTACTACTCTGGGGCATGAAATTTTGACTACAAATTTTTAACACCCTGTACAAGAAAAGTAAACCAGTTCGATAACACAAAACACATGATATAAATGATACCTCCAATTTGCATGATAGATAAACATATTATACACTCTCAATAATTTACACAAAAATAGGATAAATGTACCTCACATCCTAATCAGAATTCAATCCAAAGACTCGCTCGTGCTTTTATATCGCGCTAACCACTCTTGGCGCTTTTCGTCGGAGCGGTTCCACCTTTTGCATTTCTCTGCAAAAATACGGCCAGTCGTATATGAAAAACAGCTTCTTGATCTTTCCCTTCACTTGCATAGAGCGTGGAAAGTGCGTCAGGAAGGCTTCACTAAACGCCGAGTACGAATGAAAGTGTCTTTCATTCCGATCCAGCTTGTTCTGTGTTCGATCTTGCACCCAGCCTTTCAGTACAATAATCGCTCTCCATCCGCCAGTCCTAACTCCCGGGCTGTTGCTTCGAATTCCTCGACGAGGGCAGACGGCGATATCCTGACGTCCCCGGAGAACTTCTTGAAGTTTTTCTCATATTCGGGCGGGAACAAAGCTCTCTCCGCGGACGGTGGTTCAGGCCGTATGTCGTCCTGGCTTGAAGTTTTGGCTTCGAACGGTCGCGGCGATGGAAGATGTAGTCCCGATTCCACTTCGCTTCCTCGGCTGACACAATTAGTCGGTCTTACGTCACTCGTGCTCCTTGAAGGCGAAGGAACTTCAGCTGGCTGCGATGACGTCATAGCTGTCGGCTCTCGCGGTGATCCCGGAACGTCGGCTACGTTCAATTGTTGTAGTTTTTCCTCGATTCCCTTTATCTTCTCGGGATTCCCTTCCGCTGGGTTCGCTGCTCGCCGCACTTGTCGCTCGAGGGCATCGTTGCTCCGATTGCAAAGGAACTCCAGCTGTGCACCTTGCTGGCCGATGTGTTGCAAGGCTCCTTCTCGTTCACGTACGCTCTGCGCCTGTGTTGCCACCTTGGCTCCTTGATCCATGATGCGAGCGTCGGTCTCCTCGGTCCTGGGTTTGATTTGAGCCTCGGATTCTTGGATCGTTGGGAGGAGTTGTTGCGTCATTTCTTCTCCGGAGGCGCGAACTGTTCCTTGGAGGCGTTCTCCCATCCCTCCTACGTCGGTCTGCATCCTGGTTTCCAACCCCTGGATGTTGGTCTGCGTCTCGGTCTGCAATCCCTGGAACATGGTTTGCATCCTGGTTTCCATTCCTTGGAACATCGTCTGCATCTCGGTCTGCATCCTGGTTTCCATTCCTTGGAGCATCTTGAGGATTATCTGGAATTGGTTGGCAACACTGCCACTTCCTACGTCATCTTGTTCCTTGCTGTGGTCGCTGTCCGCACGTGACGATGTACCCCCTTGGGCACTTGGTATCTCCCTTTCCATTCCTGGCGGGCTCTTGCACTGGAGACAAACCGGTCCGGAATCTCCCTCGCTGTCGACTTCGAAATCATAAAATTCCTGCCCACAAACCTTGCAAACCATCATGACGTCACTCTTGTTCAAACAGTCTATACGACGATTTCTTAATCTCATGAAGGCCTTTCGCTAACTATCTGCTCGATTTTCTGTCGCACTTTGGAACAGTTACGCAAACTTACGCGAGCTCACACAAAATGTGAATTACAAATCGATACATAAAAAGAAAAAGGAGGTCCGTCGGGAATCCCTTATCCCGCAACTCAGCCTGATGCCAAAAATTACGCCAACAACCAAAAATAGTACACAAAAAGTACATAAAAAATGCCCTATGCAGCTGCCCATGCTGCTTTCGCCGAAAAAAAATATCTGCCCTATTGTTACCAATTACGCCCAATAACGTGTCCTTACACGTGAACCTACGACAAATACATGAAGATAACCCTCGAAATACAAAACGAAAAACACACAATCATCAGGAACCTAACACAAGAATTTTATGCATGACGTATACAACAATGAAATTTCTACCGCTCTCGCAACCTGGCTTTCCTGGGAAGGAATGACAAAAGTTGCCGTCCCATGTTCGCGGCGCCAAATGTAACGAGTGCACTCACGGTCCCCGAAATGACGTGTCAATCATACCCCGGCACGGGGCCAAACGTCGTTATGTGTACGGGAGACCGGTCGTGACTCACGGTCCAGTTATCAAGTTCGGTACTGAGACGGTCGTTTATTGTCATACTATTGCGAGGCGGAGATTAATACCTTGAAATGTTACACTGTTTTGTTTACCTTTGATATGTAGATTCGAACATTCATAAAACACTAATAGCATAATATCTGGTACCTGAAAAACGTCAAATAACAACACTGACGAACGGTAAAAAAATGAATATATATTGTAACAACAAAGAAATATTGCAATCAACAACTGTTTACAAAGCCTCCTCAAACGCTCACTCATTCACTCTCTCTCTCTTTCACACACATGAGGTATTTTTACATGTGAAGTATGGATACAAATCATGGATCTCATTAACATATCATTCCTTTTAATTTTAAACCTTTATGTGAATTTAGGGCATTTGTCTGCCAGCTCCTGTGCTCTTTTACATTAACTTAAGTGTCAGCCCTCGGAAAGCGGTTAACTAAGACAATTGGGTCGGTATGGTTAAATCTTTCGTTCGACTGAACGTTTGCACCCAGTCGTAAGCACGACTTTATACAAGTTCCTCGGACGGGGGTATTACGCACAAGCCTCTCTCGTCCAATGAGAACAACTACACAATTACATAGGGATGCAAAAACTTAATTGGCTCCATCTGCCGGAATACACTAATCAATCGTCGGCGCGAGCAAAAATTACCTTAAAAACCACTATGCAACAAATAATACTATTTCACGCACACGACCTTGCAATAAAAACAACTACGCTTTCCACAATTAAAAGAACTCATCAGTCAACTGTTGACAAATTAAATGGCGCGACGGGGCGGTCGGTTACACAAAAAATGGAGCACACTTTGACAATTTATACTAAATATTAAAGAAATGAAATGGAGCTTCTAACTCTGAATGCAGACAATTAAATTAGAATATCTGAACATGAAATTACCCTTTTTTATAACAATACCAAAACAATTTTTAGACGCGGAAGTTAGGTTTGGGTTTTCCTGAGTAACTTTGCAAATAAGTGAGACTTCGGCGTTAACTGTACGGTGTTGATACTAACGACGCACGTTTACATGTACATGAGACCCTCTGAAGTATACTGTACCAGACTCTGCTACATGGCGTGGTCATTCATCTCTCCTGGACGCGGGACTTGCACACGGTTCCTTTGTGGCGAAATTGTCCTCCGAGGTCGATCGCGACGAAGAATAATTGCGACGATCTGGTGTACGTGCACCTCCTTTGTACTTCGGGCGTTCCTCTTGCCACTAGCGTCGGGTGTACGCGGTCACGCGTCGGTTCAGAATCTCTCTGGCGACGGGCTTCGATTCGGCGTCGTTCTGGAAGCGTCGTTCTGGAAGCGTCGTTCTGGAAGCGTCGTTCTGGAGTCGTCCTTCAATCTCTCCCTCTGGCTTCGATCGGCGTTGTTCTGGAGTCGTCCTTCAATCTCTCTCTCTGGTGACGTCCTTCGGGCTTTGGTTGGGACGTCGATCTGACAGCGTCCTTCGGGCTTTGGTTGGGACGTCGATCTGACAGCGTCCTTCGGGCTTTGGGCAGTGTTTGGTTTCGGCGTCGTCTGACTGGCTTCGGCGTCGTTGCAGGCGTCAGGGAAGCGACGCCCCCTTCTCTACCTTCTTTAGCCCTCCATCCTTATGTAGTCCACGCTTGGCAAAAACAAATCACCGCGTAATCTTCACCAAAATAAGGCGCACACTGGTAACTCCCTATCCGCAAGTCGCTCACAGTACGTAAGGAAACGAAGTTCACGGACACAAAACAATAATCACGCGAGAGTGTAGCGCGGAGCTGCTCTCTCTATGAAATCCGGGTGAAAACTGTGTCTGGAATCATAGTACTGCCTATATATAAGAGATTCAAATTCGTCCGTTGAACAGGACGCTCTAGTGGCTTGGCTTCGCTTTCTCAGGGGATGGAAATGACCTCTGTCCATTGTCTTGAAAGGCGCGGTCGGCGACGCGTCCTGGATCCTTGCAGAGTTATGCTCCAGCTGGTTCTCCTGGTCATCCGTGAACATGGGTTCGAACGCCTGCTGCGACTCGAGCCCGGTAGCGGCGAAAATAATCTTTCCTTATCTCCGCGTTGGTGCAAATATGTTGTCACGGTATCTTGTGACGTGTGAAACGCAGTTCGATATAAATTATTTTTTGTTTATTGATTCATTTTATGCACAAACAAGAAAGTGTGAGGGTTGATTTTATTTTGTGAATAAACTTGTATCCGAGCCAGACGTCGGGAGTTGGGGACGAGTTTTTCTTGAGTGACAGCCGCCGCCTAGAACATGACATGTTTGCACCAACGCGGAGATAAGGAAAGATTATTTTCGCCGCTACCGGGCTCGAGTCGCAGCAGGCGTTCGAACCCATGTTCACGGATGACCAGGAGAACCAGCTGGAGCCCAACTCTGCAAGGATCCAGGACGCGTCGCTGACCGCGCCTTTCAAGACAATGGACAGAGGTCATTTCCATCCCCTGAGAAAGCAAAGCCAAGCCACTAGAGCGTCCTGTTCAACGGAAGAATTCGAATCTCTTATATTTAGGCAGTACTATGATTCCAGACACAGTTTTTGACCCGGATTTCACAGAGAGAGCATCTCCGCGCTACTCTCTCGCGTGATCATTGCTTTGTGTCCGTGAACTTTGTTTCCTTACGTACTGTGAGCAACTTGCTGATAGGGAGTTACCAGTGTGCGCCTTATTTTGGTGAAGATTACGCGGTGATTTGTTTTTGCCAAGCGTGGACTACATAAGGATGGAGGGCTAAAGAAGATAGAGAAGGGGGGGCGTCGCTTCCCTGACGCCTGCAACGACGCCGAAGCCAGTCAGACGACGCCAAAACCAAACACTGCCCAAAGCCCGAAGGACGCTTTCAGATCGACGTCCCAACCAAAGCCCGAAGGACGTTTCCAGATCGACGTCCCAACCGAAGCTAGTTACCAGAGAAAGAGAGGGAAGGATGATACCAGAACGACGCCCAAACGAAGCCCGGCACCAGAGAGAGATGATTGCAGATCGACGTCCAATTGATGCCCGACACTAGAGATATTCCGAACCGGCGCGTGACCACGTACACCCGACGCTAGTGACAAGAGGAACGCCCGAAGTACTGAGGAGGTGCAAGTACACCATGTCGTCGCAATTATTCCTCGTCGCGATCGACCTCGGAGGACAATTTCGCCACAAAGGAACCGTGTGCAAGTCCCGCGTCCAGGATAGATGAATGACCACGCCATGTAGCAGAGTCTGGTACAGTATACTTCAGAGGGTCTAATATCCATGTAAACGTGCGTCGTTAGTATCAACACCGTACAGTTAACGCCGAAGTCTCACTTATTAGCAAAGTCACTCAGGAAACCCCGAAACTAATTTCCGCGTCTGATAATTTTTGGTATTGTTGTAAAAAAAGGGTTATTTCATGTTCAGACGTTCTAATTTAATTGTCTGCATTCAGCGTTAGAAGCTCCATTTCATTCCTTTAATATTTAGTATAAATGGTCAAAGTGTGCTCCATTTCTTGTGTAACCGACCGCCCCGTCGCGCCATTTAATTTGTCAATAGTTGACTGATGAGTCCTTTTTAATTGTGGAAAGCGTAGTTGTTTTTATTGCAAGGTCGTGTGCGTGAAATAGTATTATTTGTTGCTTAGTGGTTTTTGATGTAATTTTCGCTCGCGCCGACGATAGATTTGTGTATTTCCGGCAGCTGGAGCCAATTAAGTTTTTGCATCACTATGTAATTGAGTAGTTGTTCTCATTGGACGAGAGAGGCTTATAGGTAATGCCCCGTCCGAGAAACTTGTAAAATGTCGTGCTTACGACTGGATGCATACGTACATTCGAAAGAAAGATTTAACCACGCCGACCCAATTGTCTTAGTTAACCGCTTTCCGAGGGCTGGCGCTTAAGTTAATTTAAAAGAGCACAGGAGCTGGAAGACAAATGCCCTAAATTCACATAAAGATTTAAAATTAAAAGGAATGATATGTTAATGAGATCCATGATTTGTATCCATACTTCACATGTAAAAATACCTCATGTGTGTGAAAGAGAGATAGAATGAATGAGAGAGCGTTTGAGGAGGCTTTGTAAACAGTTGTTGATTGCAATATTTTTTGTTGTTACAATATATATTTACTTTTTACCGTTCGTCAGTGTTGTTATTTGACGTTTTTCAGGTACCAGATATTATGCTATTAGTGTTTTATGATTGTTCGAATCTACATATCAAAGGTAAACAAAACAGTGTAACTTTTCAAGGTATTAATCTCCGCCTCGCAATAGTATGACAATAAACGACCGTCTCAGTACCGAACTTGATAACTGGACCGTGAGTCACGACCGGTCTCCCGTACACATAACGACGTTTGGCCCCGTGCCGGGGTATGATTGACACGTCATTTCGGGGGCCGTGAGTGCACTCGTTACATTTGGCACCGCGAACATGGGACGGCAACTTTTGTCATGTCTTTCCAGGAAAGCCAGGTTGCGAGAGCGGTAGAAATTTCATTGTTGTATACGTCACGCATAAAATTCTTGTGTTAGGTTCCTGGTTATTTGTGTGTTTTTCGTTTTGTATTTCGAGGGTTATTTTCATGTATTTGTCGTAGGTTCACGTGTAAGGACACGTTTTTGGGCGTAATTGGTAACAATAGGGCAGATATTTTTTTCGGCGAAAGCAGCAAGGGCAGCTGCATAGGGCATTTTTTATGTACTTTTTGTGTACTATTTTTGGTAGTTGGCGTAATTTATGGCATCAGGCTGAGTTGCGGGATAAGGGATTCCCGACGGACCTCCTTTTTCTTTTTATGTATCGATTTGTAATTCACATTTTGTGTGAGCTCGCGTATGTTTGCTTAACTGTCCCAAAGTGTGACATAAGATTGAGCAGATAATTAAGGAAAGGCCTTCATGAGATTAAGAAATCGTCGCATAGACTGTTTGAACAAGAGTGACGTCATGATGGTTTGCAAGGTTTGTGGACAGGAATTTCATGATTTCGAAGTCGACAGCGAGGGAGATTCCGGACCGGTTTGTCTCCAGTGCAAGAGCCCGCCAGGAATGGAAAGGGAGATACCAAGTGCCCAGGGGGGTACATCGTCACGTGCGGACAGCGACCACAGCAAGGAAGAAGATGACGTAGGAAGTGGCAGTGGTGCCAACCAATTCCAGCTGCTTCTCCAGATGCTCCAAGGAATGCAGACCGAGATGCAAGCCAACATCCAAGGAATGCAGACCGAGATGCAAGCCAACATGCAAGGAATGGAAACCAGGATGCAAGCCAACATGCAAGGAATGCAGACCGAGATGCAAGCCAACATGCAAGGAATGCAGACCGACGTGCGAGGGATGGAAGAACGCCTACAAGGGACGGTTCGCGCCTCCGGAGAAGAAGTGACGCAACGGCTCCTTCAGACGATCCAAGAATCCGAGGCTCGAATCGAATCCAGGATCGCCAGGACCGACGCTCGCATCGATGAACAGGAAGCCAAGGTGGCAACACTGGCGCAGAGCGTAAGTGAGCAGGAAGGTGCTTTGCAACACATCGGCCAACAATGTGCACAGCTGGAGTCAGCCTGTAATCGGAGCAACGATACCCTCGAGCGACAAGTGCGGCGAGCAGCGAGCATAGTGGAAGGGAATTCCGACAAGATAAAGGAAATCGAGGATAAACTGCAACAATTGAACGTAGCTGACGTCCCGGGATCATCGCGAGAGCCGGCAGCCATGACGTCATCACAGCCAGCTGCGGTCCCCTCGTCTTCAAGGCGCGCGAGTGACGCAAGACCGACTACGCTTGTCAACGGGGGAAGCGAAGTGGAACCTGGACTACATTATCCATCGCCGCGACCGTTCGAAGCCCAAACTTCAAACCGGGAAGATATACGGACTGAACCAGCACCAACGAGAAGAGCTCTGTTCCCGCCTGAATATAAAAAACATTTCAAGAAGTTCTCCGGGGCCGACAGGATATTGCCGTCTGCCTTCATCGAGGAATTCGAAGCAACGGCCCGGGAGTTAGGACTTGCGGATGGGGAGCGATTACTCGTGCTGAAAGGCCTAATGCAAGATCGGGCAAAGAACTGGCTCGATCGGAATGAAATACACTTTCATTCATACTCGGCGTTTAGGGAAGCGTTCCTGACACACTTTCAGCGCCCTATGCAAGTGGAAAGGATGCTCATCCAGCTGAGGAACGAGAGGTACGACAGGAACGGGGGACTTACTTTTTCACAATATTTCTGGCGTAAGTTCAATGAGTTCCAAGCTCTCCAGCCACAGATGACCACGTCGGAGATAATTGCGGCCCTAATTTATCATTACCCGCAAGAGATAAGACGGCATCTCAACGGGGCGTGCGTTTTCGACGCAGAAGCCATGTCGCTCACGCTCGAGAACCTGAACCAGTGCGAAGAGGAACGCGAGAGGATGCGGAGTGACAGATGGAACAAAAGGAGACGACCGGAGGATGAAGGAAACCGGGGAAACAAGCACACACGCGTCCATTTCGTCCATAGGAGGTACGATGGGCAGCAACGCGCTCCAGGAGCCGAAGTTCGCCAGTTTCGAGATGATCCACCTTCGCCACGACAGAGACGCCAGTATCGGGGACAGAGACGTCGAGGTGGTCAAACTCCTAGGTCACCGGGTCACCATGGCAACAGCAACGACAGCAACTTTTCCAACGGCCGAGTGAACAATGGTTATTATCAGCGTCACCCCGACAGTAGACCAGAGAGCCCGCGTTCTGACAATGGGCACACAAGGCGGAGCCCGCCGAGGGTTCAAAGCAGCCCGACGCGAAACGCGAACGGGCCGAATCCCAGCAACACATCTCCACAGCCGGGCCCGTCAGGTCGTCAGCGCCGAAGGGAGGAATGGGATGGCGAAACATGGTTAAGCGACATCGCGCCATTTTAGAAGTATAAAATAACATTGCGCCATACCCAGAGTGTATAAAATGTATATTGATAATGTAAATCGGAGGTATCATTTATATCATGTGTTTTGTGTTATCGAACTGGTTGACTTTTCTTGTACAGGGTGTTAAAAAAATTTGTAGTCAAAATTTCATGCCCCAGAGTAGTAAAAAATTTTATTCGCCTACAGAATTTTTTGATCGGAAGGAGGGCGAGATGTCACGGTATCTTGTGACGTGTGAAACGCAGTTCGATATAAATTATTTTTTGTTTATTGATTCATTTTATGCACAAACAAGAAAGTGTGAGGGTTGATTTTATTTTGTGAATAAACTTGTATCCGAGCCAGACGTCGGGAGTTGGGGACGAGTTTTTCTTGAGTGACAGCCGCCGCCTAGAACATGACATATTTGCACCAACGCGGAGATAAGGAAAGATTATTTTCGCCGCTACCGGGCTCGAGTCGCAGCAGGCGTTCGAACCCATGTTCACGGATGACCAGGAGAACCAGCTGGAGCCCAACTCTGCAAGGATCCAGGACGCGTCGCTGACCGCGCCTTTCAAGACAATGGACAGAGGTCATTTCCATCCCCTGAGAAAGCAAAGCCAAGCCACTAGAGCGTCCTGTTCAACGGAAGAATTCGAATCTCTTATATATAGGCAGTACTATGATTCCAGACACAGTTTTTGACCCGGATTTCACAGAGAGAGCATCTCCGCGCTACTCTCTCGCGTGATCATTGCTTTGTGTCCGTGAACTTTGTTTCCTTACGTACTGTGAGCAACTTGCTGATAGGGAGTTACCAGTGTGCGCCTTATTTTGGTGAAGATTACGCGGTGATTTGTTTTTGCCAAGCGTGGACTACATAAGGATGGAGGGCTAAAGAAGATAGAGAAGGGGGGGGCGTCGCTTCCCTGACGCCTGCAACGACGCCGAAGCCAGTCAGACGACGCCAAAACCAAACACTGCCCAAAGCCCGAAGGACGCTTTCAGATCGACGTCCCAACCAAAGCCCGAAGGACGTTTCCAGATCGACGTCCCAACCGAAGCTAGTTACCAGAGAAAGAGAGGGAAGGATGATACCAGAACGACGCCCAAACGAAGCCCGGCACCAGAGAGAGATGATTGCAGATCGACGTCCAATTGATGCCCGACACTAGAGATATTCCGAACCGGCGCGTGACCACGTACACCCGACGCTAGTGACAAGAGGAACGCCCGAAGTACTGAGGAGGTGCAAGTACACCATGTCGTCGCAATTATTCCTCGTCGCGATCGACCTCGGAGGACAATTTCGCCACAAAGGAACCGTGTGCAAGTCCCGCGTCCAGGATAGATGAATGACCACGCCATGTAGCAGAGTCTGGTACAGTATACTTCAGAGGGTCTAATATCCATGTAAACGTGCGTCGTTAGTATCAACACCGTACAGTTAACGCCGAAGTCTCACTTATTAGCAAAGTCACTCAGGAAACCCCGAAACTAATTTCCGCGTCTGATAATTTTTGGTATTGTTGTAAAAAAAGGGTTATTTCATGTTCAGACGTTCTAATTTAATTGTCTGCATTCAGCGTTAGAAGCTCCATTTCATTTCTTTAATATTTAGTATAAATGGTCAAAGTGTGCTCCATTTCTTGTGTAACCGACCGCCCCGTCGCGCCATTTAATTTGTCAATAGTTGACTGATGAGTCCTTTTTAATTGTGGAAAGCGTAGTTGTTTTTATTGCAAGGTCGTGTGCGTGAAATAGTATTATTTGTTGCTTAGTGGTTTTTGATGTAATTTTCGCTCGCGCCGACGATAGATTTGTGTATTTCCGGCAGCTGGAGCCAATTAAGTTTTTGCATCACTATGTAATTGAGTAGTTGTTCTCATTGGACGAGAGAGGCTTATAGGTAATGCCCCGTCCGAGAAACTTGTAAAATGTCGTGCTTACGACTGGATGCATACGTACATTCGAAAGAAAGATTTAACCACGCCGACCCAATTGTCTTAGTTAACCGCTTTCCGAGGGCTGGCGCTTAAGTTAATTTAAAAGAGCACAGGAGCTGGAAGACAAATGCCCTAAATTCACATAAAGGTTTAAAATTAAAAGGAATGATATGTTAATGAGATCCATGATTTGTATCCATACTTCACATGTAAAAATACCTCATGTGTGTGAAAGAGAGATAGAATGAATGAGAGAGCGTTTGAGGAGGCTTTGTAAACAGTTGTTGATTGCAATATTTTTTGTTGTTACAATATATATTTACTTTTTACCGTTCGTCAGTGTTGTTATTTGACGTTTTTCAGGTACCAGATATTATGCTATTAGTGTTTTATGATTGTTCGAATCTACATATCAAAGGTAAACAAAACAGTGTAACTTTTCAAGGTATTAATCTCCGCCTCGCAATAGTATGACAATAAACGACCGTCTCAGTACCGAACTTGATAACTGGACCGTGAGTCACGACCGGTCTCCCGTACACATAACGACGTTTGGCCCCGTGCCGGGGTATGATTGACACGTCATTTCGGGGGCCGTGAGTGCACTCGTTACAATGTCATGTTCTAAGCGGCGGCTGTCACTCAAGAAAAACCCGTCCCCAGCTTCCGACGTCTGGCTCGGATACAAGTTTATTCACAAAAATAAAATCAAACCTCACACTTTCTTGTTTGTGCATAAAATGAATCAATAAACAAAAAATAATTTATATCGAACTGCGTTTCACATGTCACTAGATACCGTGATAATAGTTCTTTAAGGAACACAACTTTCCAAGAGAAACCTACGACAATTGTAATTCAACTGGAAAGTACAATGAGTGCTTTCGTTTTAATGGCATTAGGTTTTCTGTTCAGTGTAATAGGACTTGTTTTTGAAATATCATACTCCAAATGTTACCATTAAATTACCTTATTTCATTCTTTAGAAACAAAAATAAAGTCTCAGGGTACATTTACATTGCTTTCGATATTTTTTCTGTGTGTGTAAAAAGTTTGCTTTGTAATTTCATTCGGGACGCCCCAGCAACCGGCGTGGAACCACCCGGTCTGGATTGACCTACTTCAGGATTTTCGCGAGACCACAGAGACACGTGTAGGATTAAACATCTGCTTAAACAGTCAACAACGGGACCCTTCCATTGTTCTCATTCCGACTCTGTTCATATTTGAAGGAACAACGTTAACATCTTCTGTTCTTTCATTCATTTTTTATGTTTTTACATACAGGTAGCTCGAAGCATTAATAACACATGTTCCAAATGTATCATTAATGTTACGAAAATCGAGCAATTGCCAAGCGTTTCGTTGTTCTGAAGCTTCAACAATATTACAGAAGTATAAATTCCATGTCTTTACAAAACAAAGGGCGAGTTTCTATACAAAAACAACAGGCGGATATAGCTGCGGTCGGTATCGAGTTGCGAAATAGACGAACTCCGCGGCAAATGAGAACGATTTGCCAAAGTTGTTCATAACACAAGACGCATTTTCTTTTGTTGGTAATTGTGATACAATACAACACAAGTAAAAATATGCAGGTAGCTGATGGTTGCAATGTACCATAATAAAAACACAATAAAGGTTCTTTCAGTGAATGTTTTCGGTTGCTGTGTAGAGCAGGAAGAGAAAATGTTTCATGCTTGCCAGAAAGTAAAATTCACACACGGGACGTTAATGTTAACCTACAAGAAATTTTATTTTACTTCTACTTTTGTGCCACTTTTGGCTAATTTGCGAAGCTGTGGATGAATATGTTTTCTGTTAATCGGTGAATTAAACCGAATCCCTTAAGTTTCTTAATGAAATATAGCTGTGTTACACAATGTTAATTCACTGCCAATCATTCAAGATGTTTTCTGCATTTGTGTAGTTATATGTACAAGATAGTGGCGACGAGGGGGAGGCAGTTGTACCCCCGAACTTTTGTGCCACGTTTGCCCCAACACTACGCTAAACCGTATCTACCAAGGTAAAGTGAACCGTCCTTGCCCCCCCCCCCCAACTTTTAGAACGAAATCGCTGCTAATGTATGTAAAGTTAATATGTGATGTTCTACCAATTCAAACACAAATGTACGACAGATAGTCGGAATAAGTTTAACTTGTTTTCCATCTGCAGAGAGTTTTATTCTGGGGAAAGAACATGACATGAACAGAAAAAGGCATCATTTCAATATTTTTCCACATACTGCCCAGCGACATTCAGGCTCTTTCTTGTCCTACCGTTTCAAGAAACCCTGTTCGTAAAACTGCGTGCCCTGTTTACGGATGAAGTTGCGTGGAGCAGTTTCCACTTCTGCTGTTGTGGTGAAACGCTTCCCTCACAGTGCCTTCTTCAGAACAGGGATAGAGTGATTTGACATTACATGAGACCCATAGACTTCCACCAAGGATTGCAACACACCTCCGTTCTCCATACAGGCCTGGCACACACTTCTCAACTATTCCTGTCTTCAACACAGCAGTGGGTCTCCCTCGTCGCACAACACTCTTCCTACCTTGTGTTCTGACATCAGACGAGGAATGCCTACAAGATTAAGTTGCGTCCGTTAGGTTTGGTTATATTAGCATAAATACACTGAAAAATTATTATTTAGGCTAAGAGAAGTAAACCTAACTAGCCTAACCTAACAATGTAGGCATCTAGCCTAAAATGAAAAAGCTTTGTCCCGTGACGTCAGAGCACAAGGTTGCTAAAGTGTTGTGCAATAAGTGAGACCCTTACAGCAGTACGCTGGCACCCTCTGAATGAAAAAGGTCGTGCGGCATACAACAAAAGAAGGACGATGCACGTATTACCAACCCAAAATCTCCATGCTTTTTGGATATACACATACGGGGGAAAAAATCCAACTATCCCTCATACATTAGATGAATGCCAACTTTTCGCATATAATACATACCACACACCGTTGTAGGAACCTAAAGATATCAACAATCATTTACATAAAAGTAACAGTTTTAACTCTCAATAGAGATTGTAATTTCCAGCAATCTTGAAGCATGGTATTAGTGTGAGCTTTTTCAAGTTATTTTATCACTATGTGCCTTTGTGTGCAATCCGTTCGCCTCAAGTATATTTCCAAGTAGGTAATGGGATGAATGGAATGAATTGTTGTTCAAGTCTACTTTAGTATGCACAGATAGGCTAGTCGGCACTGAACCTACGTACATTTTAAAGTGGGACTGTGACTGACTGTGGCTCCACCATGTTCCAAGTAGGTAATGGGCCAAAAACTAGAAAACTATTGACATAAGCTATACGACTTACAATCAAATAAAGTGCATGAAGTGAAAGTTTTTAACCACTTCTTTAAATTTTAATTTAGAATTAACGTTTGTAAATGCTAAGACTTTCTGCATCACAGTTCATTCTGGTATACCATCCCAAACCTTGCTGTCGTCAAATTAAGGCATGTATCAAATGAAACCATGACGGCTGTTTCTTCATCGGTGGAAGTTCTGTGACGTCCCCTATCTCGGTGGCACTGTCGTCAGCGTAGAAGCCACGATTCCCATGATCGAATCCTGGTTTTGTTATGATTGAAAACAATATAAAACAAAAATGATAAAAAATGAAAATATTTATACCGACAAATTGGGGCTTAAAAGAAGCGTGTTGAAGGTTAAACTCATGATCTAAGCATCGACGATCGCTCTTGTGAGTTTCCATTGCCACTTCTTTAATTTCACTTAACCTTTATTTATCGTCTTTGTCGTCATCAGCTGTAGTAATGTGAAATTCTTGATAAGAATTTGGTTAGAATTAGAATTAGAATTAGAATTTCTTTATTCATGGGCGAAGTTCAGCCTGTGGCTGCTCTACCACTTAACCCGCAAAATCTACTACAATAAAACAAACAAAATACAATTACTACTATAATATACGAATTCCATTACATTTTCACTTCTAAATATTTCAGTAATTAACACACTAAAAAGATAAAAGACAATTTTTCTCATTCACACACATCAAAATGTTCATCTTGGGTTCGAATCTGCTCATTTTTTATTTGATTTCAACGTAAGCATGCTGAATCTAGTCATGTGTACTGAGGGTCTGTCCTTGCTCATGTAGAAGTACTTTTGTTACTGCCCTTTTAAAGCTGTTGTATGTCGCACACGAGGTAGCATCTGGTGGCAGCGCATTCCAACAATATGCAGAAGCAGCTTTGAAGGATGACAGGAATATGGATTTTGAGAATCTGTCCAGATTAAGTTTCTTAGAGTGTCGAGTCGTGTAGTTGGGTATGTCGTGTCTAAATTGGAGTCTGTCGTATAAGTATGTGGGTGTTTTTGTTTGCAGAATTTTGAATATCGTGCAGGCCAGATGAAGTTTTCTGCGTCGTGTCATATTCAGCCAATTAACGTCATTTAAGTAAGGCAGTATGTGATCCCTTCGTTTCAAGCTAAATGCAAAACGTATACATGAATTCTGTACTTTTTGTGCAATTTTAGCATTCTTTTTTGTTAAATTAACACCGTAAACAACGTCACAGTAATCGAAAATTGGAAGAACTAGAGCTTGCATAAGGCGCAATTTAACATCAGTCGAAAGTAAGTGCGATGATTTATAGAGTGATCTAAGTATACCATAAGCTTTTGAACTCTGCGACGTTACGTGGTTTTGCCAGTCAAGTTTCTCATTAAATATCACACCTAAGTTCTTAACAGTTGTGCAGTGTGGGACCCTCTCATCATTAATATTAATTGATAACCCATTTATTTGAATTTTATTTAAGGCAGAGCTAGAACCAATTAACGTAAAGCAGCATTTAGAGTGGTTGATTACAAGACCATTACGTTTACACCATTTATAAATAGCATCAAGGTCACGGTTCAGGAGACCAATTGCTGGTTTTGAATTTTTGGGGTCTACTGGCATCATCAGCTGCGTGTCGTCTGCATAACAATGAGGTACACTGTGTCGTACATTTAGGGGTAGGTCGGCGGTGAAGAGGGAATATAGAAAAGGGCCTAGAATACTTCCTTGCGCAACCCCTGAGGGTATCGTAAGGGGAGTCGATGTAGCTCCCGAGGGAAGCGTCACCGATTGCACTCGCCCAGTAAGGTAAGACCGGAACCATTTTATTGCTCCCGGCGAAAAACCGTAGTAACTCATTTTCGAAAGGAGTAGCTGATGAGATACAAGATTAAACGCCTTGGACAAGTCAAGCAACACCAAGACTGCAGCCTTACTTTCGGTTAGCGTTTGTAAAATGTCGTCTGTTACTTTCATGAGCGCCGTTGCGGTGCTGTGGGAAGGTCGGAAACCAGACTGTACTGCAGGCAATATTTGATTTTTGGTAACAAAACTTTCTATCTGCTTGTACACTGCTTTCTCGATAACTTTTGATAAGACAGGTAATATACTAATTGGTCGTAAGTCGTTCATGTCGGTCACGTGTCGTTTCTTCGGCAAGGGCAGGATTCTAGCCTCCTTCCATGCAAGGGGAAAGGTGTTCTCATGTAACGAGAAATTTATCAAGTGAGTCAGAGGTGAAAGAATGTGTGGAAGGATTAGCTTTATCATTTTTAGGTTTATGCCGTCTGTGCCACAGGAAGTGGAACGGATTTTGGACACGAGTTGTGCAATTTCTACTTCTTTGACGGGTCGAAAGAAGAAGGTGTCGCCGTTTTCAGTATTTGTAGTTGTAAGGAAGCGTTCGCACTCTTTGATGAGATCGGTTTCTTGGTTAGAGGGACTGGCGCTGTCAATAAAGTGGGTGTTTAACAGATGCGGATCATTTAAAAAGTGTGGGACACTCGGCTCCACCTTTCCGTAAATACCACATTTCTTTATCTCTTTCCACATTAATTTCGAATCATGGACGTTTCTATTGATGTGGAACGAGATGTAGGCTTTCTTCTCCTGTCTTATAACCGACGTGGTGAAATTCCGCAGTTCTTTATAATAATCCCAATGTGACGGATTGTTCGTCAGTTTATATTTTCTGAGAGCATTATCTCTAAGTTTCATTAATAGTTTGGTATTGTCGGTTATCCACGGTACTTTTTTCTTGGCTATTCGTGCAGTACGTATAGGGGCTTGCTTATCGAAAATAGCCTTAATACCACTATTAAGAAAGTTAACTTTTTTGTCAATACTCTCGAAATGCTTAATATTGTCCCAGTGAAAATGTTTAGCGTCCGTTTCAAAACTCTCCATATCGAACGATGAGTTGATGGTTTAGTACTTGTATAAAAGGTTTTCAACTGGGACATTCCAAACTTATACTTAGTACATGTTGATCATATTGCGGTTAAGCAGAATATGCAACTC
Organism: Lepisma saccharinum; assembly: GCF_977018435.1. Lineage (NCBI taxonomy): Eukaryota > Metazoa > Arthropoda > Insecta > Zygentoma > Lepismatidae > Lepisma > Lepisma saccharinum. Next base: position 30,749,777 of record NC_139248.1, read on the forward strand.
TAACTGGATGTTATTTTTACACCCTGTACCGATTCATCATAAAATATTTATTTGTGTGTGTGGTAATGTAATTTGGAAACAATGCACGTATTCTTCATTTACTACTATCATTAATGGTAAAACATTTTAGGCTACATATTGTATATGTAGAATTGTTAGAATACAACAATCAGGGTTTCGGAGCGGAGTGCACAGCATACTAAAGGAGCACTCCGGAGCGACTCCAAAGCGTCGCCTCTACTCCACCCCTCGCTCCGGAACGGAGTCTGATACGACAGCACTCCGATCCAAAGCGCAGTGGTTCGATTTTTTTGAGAAGCTCCGGTCCGGAGCGGAGCGTGATACGGCAGCACTCCGCTCTGGAGCGGAGTGGTTTAGCTTCTTGAGACAAACGCTCCGGTCCAGAGTGGAGCGTGATACAACAGCACTCTGCTCCGGAGGGTGCTGCTTTTGACAGCAGGCATTGATCCAGTAAGATTGTTATTTTTATACGATTGCTGTAATGCAATTATGAATAATGGTAATGTGCAGTCAACAGAATCAGGTTTATCTGGAAATGCTAAAAGCGAGCTCCCTGGAAACCGAATTCCATGTGTTTCTGGATAACTATTAAAGTCTAGCAATAGATCCACAAATATCGTATGGTAAAATGCTATTAATATGCATTGGCAGTAAATACATAGTTTTAATTGTGTCGAAAATGCTAAAGCACTTTAGTGAACTGCAGGACCACCGTGCTTAGGTTCAGTAGCGTTTCGTCCGAGTTGCAGTTCGTCCGAAAGCGAAATTCGTAGAAAAATTCTACAGTTCTTCCGCGACGGTTTAATTAGTTGCGTTTCGTCCGAGCCTGGCTGAGGGTGAGTCACACCTTGACTAACTGGTGCCAGCGGTGGATACCTCAGTTTACAACTTTTAAAACTACATTGCATGCACAGCGGAGTGTAGCGCAGGGAGTGTAGACTCTCAGCCAAATCGTCGAGAGAGCAGTCCCGGTCCGATACCCGGTGGAGGCACAAGTGGTTCGGATCCCACTTTAAACTGTAGGTCCAGTCCCGATTAGCCATACTGTGCATAAAGTGGACTTAAAACAACAAATCAAATCAAATTGGGGAGAGGAAGTGAACTTGGATCCAGAAATTTTAGTCATGACAGATGCCGACGCTTTCTTTCTATCTGACGACTGTCAAGGTGAGAGGTTATGAATATTTGCAAGTTCAAGGGATTAAAAAAATATATATTTTCTTGGATGGAACATTTACGAGTGTTAGCAAGCAGTTTGCTTCATTAAACACTATTAGGATGGTAGCCCTCGGACGAAACGCTACTCGGTCAGGTAACAGTAAGCTGCCTGTTCCTGGAATTCGGACGAAACGCTACGCCACGGTGGCAGAGTGGTTAGCATATCGCGCTACAACGCAAGGGGTCCCAGGTCTGAATCCCGGCATGGGCATGGATGTTTCAATGTATCGATTCATCAATTTCATCATATCATCACTCATCTGCATCTTCGCAATTAACCAAAAGTGGCACAAAAGCGAAGTGAAATAAAGCAAATCAATCAATTAATCGAAATTGATTAGAAAGAACAGACTGGTCCGACTATCCCCAAACAAACCATTCATATATGCAAGGACGTAGGTTTTTATAACTTCACATTTAAGTATTTCATAGTTTGATGGGATGATGGTCCCATAACCCCTTCCCTGGATACGGTACTGCCCTACAGCATCCGATTTGAGCTCCAGGAAGACAGAGAAAGACATTTTTAGGGTGAGTGAAATTATAAAATTTCATTTTCCTCAGAAACTCATTATTATTATTTAAATATGACAAATTGCTGACCTATTCTTGAAGATTTTGTATCGATTCACATTAAGATTTCCAATGGGGCTGTTCATTGCCAAACTTTTCTGGTGGCTGCGCCACCTCTGTTTTGTCCCTAAATAATTTCGTTCGTCATTTGGTTGCCCTACGCTTTACATTGGAGCGCGATGAGATGGCTATTCAAACGTCATTTTCAACGAAGGTAAAAATTTCTCGTGTAAATCGATAATAAAAATTGGTTTAGCGAAGCTTTAACATTATGTATCCAGTCATAAGTTTCCGAAAATTACATTCTCCAGAACCTAAGAATAAATAAATTAAAGCGCAACTGCAAGGTTGCACAAATGGGCTAAATATTGTATGTTTGTGCACAAAGAGCACTAAACCTGACATCATTTAGGTCGTCCCTAGCTCCATGGGTTGATAATACAAACAATTAGATTTTTACACTATGCTTTATGTTTTTTCTGGTTGCGAGTACGTGTAATTCAACGGCAGAAATTGGAATCGGAGAAACTCTCAAAATTATAAAGAGAAATGTATTAAGTAAGTAAGCGCATGATATTTATTATTATATATTATGACACTAAGCCCTATCTCATAACTTAATAGTAACGTATGTTTTCATTGTACAAAGCAGACATTTTCCCCCTCGAATTTTCGTCCATTGTTTTTTTTGTTAAGATCAATTTTTAAAACTATTATTTCTGTAAATAGGAATGTCCTAAAGGTTGCGAGACATGAAACAGAAGATAAAATATTTTTTGTAATAACTATTTTTCTCGATAAATGTGTGTATATAGAACAAATTACCATATTTACTAGCCACGTGGAAATGTATGATATCACGTGAAAAGAAGAAGTGAGTTATTCAAAACAACTATCAAAATAAAAATGCCAGATTCACAATAATAAAGCACTTAAATTGTGAAAATTGCAAGTGACGCAAGCAAGTGCTGTACAAATTGTAAGGCATTTTTGAGTTCCGATATATTTTCTGTTGTTGACGATCGTCTTATTAAAATTCTTAGTTTCACAGCACTGATTATTTATCTATCATGTTCCCACATAATTTCTGAGGTTAAGATGAAACTAAACGTGCAAATTAATGTAATAGCAGCACGTTCAGCATCAAATTACACATGTATTTAAATGGGAGAATAAATGACCATCACAAGCGTAGGCACAACACGGGTTGCTGCCACCTACAATAGTTTACTTTGACCAGGCCCATTTAAAGCACAGATGGGGGCCTAGCATTCTAATATCACCTAGGGCCTCACGATATGTTGCTACGCCACTGACTCTTTGTGCATAAAATCAACTTTAAGCAAAATCTTAAACCGAGACTCCTTAATTACAAGGCGACGACGTTACCACTACACCATCAAGACAAGGAAATCCCTTTTAATACATACTTATTAAAGCATGTAACACAAACCATAATACATTTTTGAGTATCTTTTTAAAATTGCCAACACTATTTAATATGTCGAGTATATTTGTTTTTTCTGAACAGTAAGATGCAGATATATCTCTACCAAATCAATCACAGAACACTAACCTTATTGTTAAGTGGAATATTTGTGTGTATATTAAGATAGTATCTCGTATTAAAAATGTTATAACAGTTTGTAAGAATTTTGATAGCTAATATTTGTCAGAAATTCTTCCTTGAGAATCTGTAAAAACAATATAATCATCATTCATCCCTCATCCAATCACTTGACTTAAAAGGCAAATGGTACATTAGAACACGACAATGCTGAAGTAATTGTTGATAAATGCAGCAGTATATACGTAACTACAATCAAATTCCACCTCTGGAGCGGTGAGTAGTTGCAAGTTTATATTTATATTTTAAAATTTAAATTGCTTGTGATATTGTACTTTTAATGGTTGCAAGAAAAGGCGACACCGAGTTTTAGAATCTACGGATGCTTAGGGTTTATTATGAGGAGTATGATGTTTTTATCGTCGAAAAAACCACTCATTTAGATTTGTATATAGAGAAACCTACCTTATTATTATTTCTTACTGTTTGTAGTAAGGTTGCATGAGAATTACCGTGCAAATTGTCCATCACCATGTACATACACTTTGTTTGACCCAATAAGAGCTTCAAACTGTTGACAACTTATAGACTAGCATACACAAAAATCCATCGCTTTAAAATGCACAGGATGTAAGAGAAAAATTAATAAAAATCGTCATGGACAATTTTGCGAGCAATACTAGTGGATCCCACTGTACATGCAATAATAGAAAAGTATTATATTAAATAGCTACTAAGTGTCACTGCTTTGAAGTTAATTATTGTATCGCCACCGAATACGTAGGATTAGATTACGTTATTGCAATACGCGGTATAATAACATAGGAAAAAGCTATTAGGAATAATTTGGAAAATAGGATATGACATATCTTTGAGATTATTCCCATTCGATTAGTAGTTAATTTGCCAATTTAAAGCAAGGCCCATAGAGCCTTTACCTCTCCAAGGAGTATTTATGTTATTTTTAAAAATTACCGGGAGTGACTACAATTTATAAGTAAATTATAATTTATGATTTCAACAATTAAAAATTCTAGTCAGTACGTTTTAGACAATATATACATATATATTGCGTAGTTTCTTACCTAATTGCTTATAAATAATTGATTATAACATTCTTTATTATAAACAAATAACATGTGTGAAGTTTACTACATTTTAATTATAAATAAAAAAATAATAAAAGCACTGCCTTCTATTGGGAATCTTGTAATTTCCTTGACAGTTGAAAATATTAAGGTGGTTTCATTGATATCTTTAATAAATGGTTATTAAATGAGAACAAAATACGTCATGTCCATTCGAGAGTGATAATTATTTATAGAAATACAAGTTCGAGCTAGACTTGCAAAGAAAAATACGAAACTGTAATTAACTAAGGTAGAAGTATTGTTTTGCTCACAAACAAAAAAATATATTGAAAATGATGTTTGACATGCATTAACTAATTTCGTATTGATTACATCAATATGAAAAACACATTTCAGAAATGAGCATTTACCACAATTACTTTTAGTTACTGTTACATATCGTACCAAATGTTACTTAACCCTCTTACACTGCTTCTGCCACCAAAAATTTAACAGGGTGTTTCAAAAATTACAATCGCAATCAAGTAGAAACAAACGAGGTAAGAATTATATATATATTTTTTCATATTGAACAAGTAAGAAAGTTTGTTGTGATACTAATTGAATCAAGCATCAGTTGCACGAATATAGTCGAATCCCGATTGCAACCGTGTTTTCTCTAGCAAGCGTCAGCAAATGTTGTGATGGCAGGTGTAATTATGTGCTTCAGCTCATCCAAATGCTTAACTTTTGTCCTCCACACAATTTTGCATATACCTAACAGTCAAGACGGTTAAGGCCCGGTGAAGGTGGAGGCCAAGGAATTGGACCATCCCATCCAATCCATCTGTCGGGAAAGGTTTCATCATGACTCTCGCAAACACAAACTGACTAGTGCAGAGGGTATACTGTCATATACACAAGAAACAAAACTTCGGCTATCTCTCAAAAATTCGTTCAGATTTTATGGAAGGGTTAACGTTTGTGAAGCTACATTTGGAACACCCTGTATTTTATTATATTATACATATCATATTCCTCATATTTTCATTGTTTCATCGTGATTTTCAGTCTGTGACGATGAGAATGGATGGTGAGAAAATTATTTAGAGAAGAAACACACATGCTTTTCAGTGATTCAAATCCAAGATTTTCAACTCTTCAACTGAGCACATGGTTGGTTCTCCGACGTCAGGCCGTACGGTGCAAGCGGATTCTCCAACTGTAAACAAAAGAGGCTCCCACAGATGGTAGAGACGTTGACAGCGTTGTGGGACTTTCCGCCAACATCTATCTGCACCACCTTGGTAGTTCTCCTATTTGCAGATGATATAGCACCCCTAAGTGAGGAAGAAGGACACTTTGCACAAAAAACTAAATGGAAGAAGTTCTCTGCAGAGGTTATGGAATGTAAATAACTTATCTTTTCAAGGCGTAAGGGAAGATCTTCTGAAATATCAACTCTGGAGCATTTTTGGAGGTTAACGAGGTTTCGGCGTCTGGACTGGCAGCCCGTATAATGCTCCGTGAGATTTAAGTTCTGTATTTGTGATATTTAGATTTTTGCGAAGAGCGAGACTCTTCCACTGTCTGTGAGAAAGCTTTTAGTTTATTCTTACTATTTAATGTGTTGTGTTTCTCTTGCGCAGGTCCTTTTACAACCTTGGACTTTTAATTTTCAACAAATGGTTTTCTACACACTTTGCATTAAATTCTTAAGTAAGAATTTTAGATAAGGAGATATTACCCCGTATAAATTAGAAAAGAGTGACTAAAAGCATAGTAAAATAAAATCAATGATAACCAAACAATTTTTCTCTAAACTTCTATACGTTCATTTATTTTTACTTTAGTGTAATATGTGTATGTGTGTTCGTTACTATGTTATTCAACTTTTTTGTGTGTTATTCATATGGGGTCCGGACAATTGCGACCGCGGGGAACTGGGATTACATTCCAACCAAACCAGTTTGAAGTAAAAATTCTAATGGACAATTGCGATCTGAGGTTCTGAACGCCAGCTCTTGTCTTGTGCCTTAACACATGTAAACATGCAAGTATTTTTACATTCTCAAATATCAAATAGAAACTCGGAATACTTTGGAATGTCATTAGAGGTATCCTCAATATCCTGAATAAAATATTCTACATTGCGCAGACTTTCCTGCATTCAATTTCTACACATTTATGTGCTAGTCTTTAAAAATATAACATCAATCTATTCTTATAAAAATATCACATATGTAAGATCCCAGATGCCTCCTTCGAAGGAAAATATGAGTTAGTTATAAACGGAAATCAGAGAAACTAGTCCATTTTAATGTTAATTGTATCACAGCAGGAAAACTCATTATATTTAATATTTTTAAGTATATTGTGAGGGTTGGAGGGGACAGTTTGGAGGTTCAAATGTCAATGAGTTATTTAAATCAATTTATTCAATATTTATTATCAAAGTTTGTCACAGTGTTTTGAATTAACTATTTACTTGAAACGCAAGTAAGAGTTACTTTTTGAGGAATTCTAAGCGCAATTTACTACTTTTCGAAGTAGGTAGCTGTAACTGTAATTTTGCAATAGAAGTCACGTTATCAAAGAGTTACTTTTACAGGAACTGGACGAACTTTAATCTTTAACACTTAATTTGAGGAAGAGCTAAATTTGAAAACCCTGTTTGCAACTGTGTGTCTCGTCTGGATGTTTAGGTGAAAGAATTTTCGTGGAATTGTCTAAGGCAAGGAAAGAAGCTAATTTTAAAACATCCACACTTCATTCTCATTTGCCAATTGTAATTTTACATGAATGCTTCAGTATTTTTCAGCATTTGGAAACCACTAAGAATTCATTTTCCAGGGGGTGAATCTTGTTGAGTTCGGAATGGAGGAGGAAGAATCAGGTGTGAGTGGAACTGATGCCACAACATGTAAAGTAGTGGCACGGCAGGCATGTGAACAAATTTTCGAATATACGTAAATCAATCAATCATACCCGACTCCTTGTTCCATTATTTTCTAATTTGCTGTACTAATATAAATATATGATGGATACTTATGTTATATACCACAAACATAAATAAAACCAAGTATGTCTTCATATATTAATTTTATTACAATTATTGTACGTTGGTTATGTGTAATTTGTTTTGCAAGAAAATTTCCAGCAGAAAGTAGATGTAACCGAGTTATTATTTTGTTTCTTTGTTCTCCAATTGCTTCTTTAACCTCTTTTCTCGAGGCGGGTTAGGTCAGTTCTGATTGATCGGTATCCTCCATTTCCATGTCCTTTTCTTCTCCCTCTTCTACCGGGAAGCCTCTCTCTTCCTTGCTATTTCCCATGTCTATTCTCTTGTTCAATCATATCTCCAGTTAATATCTAACGAAAAAACTCTGCCCAACTATTTAATATACATTCCTTGTCTACTATCAGATTGCCTCTTTATCTTTTCAGAAGGCAACTCTGGGTTCAAATCCATTGTTTTCTTCTTTCAGTTTCCAGAAGAAATCTCTCTTATCCAATGATTTCCATGTCTCTTCTATCTATGGTATTTTCTTGCTTCTCATACTCTCTTTTCTTTCTTCTGCATAATTTACGTGCAACTTTTCTCTTATCTTTAAACATTTCTCTATTTCCTCTCGTATCTCTGTTTATCATTTTCATCCTTGCTCTCTTATGGACTTTTCACATTCTTCATCCCACTATTCATCTCTTCTTGTTGGTTTCTTCTTACCCAGTACTTTTCCGGCAGTATGTTTAATGCTGTCTCTTATTGCTTTGATTTTTTTCTCTATATCTGAATTATGCTACTCCTCTTCCTTCTCTTCCAATCTCCTATTTAATTCATCCCTCTTTATATCTTGCTCTATACATTTCGTCTTTTATTACCTTCGTTGTGTCGTATTTTCTTTTTTCATTGCTTTGCTATTTCTATAACAAGCAATTTCTTTGTCTATTTAATTCTTACTAGAAAGGGGTCTGCACCTTTGCAGCTACTGATATCTATTAAAATCGATGAGTGTCTGTCATCTATTACCATGTGGTCTATTTTGTTTCTTGTGGTTCCATCTGGTGAGATCCATGTTTCCTTCTTTATGTTCTTTCTTTGCAACTGAGTACTTTTAAATATCATACTTTTTCTTACAGCAAAGTCTATTATGCGTAGTCCATTATCATTATTTCCACTGTGTAAACTTTCTTTGTCAATTATTTTTCTGAAAAATTCTTCCTATTTTGGCATTTAAATCTCCTATTAATAGTTTTACATCATGATTTGGTTATAGAACTAAGGAACAATAAAGTCCGATAAACATAACATAAACGCTGAACTACTGAAGGGAGGAGATGACATCATAGTAGACAAAGTAGATGAACTGTACAAACAAATATGGGAAGAAGAGAAAATGCTACAACAATGCCCAATGCATAAATGTAAAGATAAGACGCTATGTGAAAACTATAGAGGAATTATACTTCTCAATATGGCGTATAAAGTATTTGTAAAGGTACTAGTCGGGAGACTAACCCCAGTAGCAGAGAAGATAATACGAGAATACTAATGTGGTTTTAGGAGAAAAAAGATCATAAATTAAACGTAATGTTTCAAACTTGATACAAATCTGTATCAAGTACGTGTCAAATTCTGCTGTGTCATGGTTTTACAAGGGAGAATCAAATGAAAACCGTAAAAAGGCCATTAACATTCTATTTTTCTTTCTAGGCGTTTGGAAATTTGCAGACACAGTCCTTGACATCTTTCCGATCTGGTAGTACAAAGCAGTGCCGGTAGGTGGGGTTGGGTATGAGTAACAGCTGATTCAAGATGGCGGCACCACTACGCATTTGCACCAAGCAGGAACAGCGTGGAGTTATTCGATTTTTATGGAGTGAAGGTGTGAATCCGGTTGATATTCATCGGAGAATGCAGATGAAGTATGGGGATGCCTGTCTGTCACAGCGGCAAGTCCATGATTGGTGCAAGAAATTCGCAGAAGTATCAACTTTCTTGACTTATGCTCCCATTCCGGGTCAGGCTCAGTGAGTTGTGACAGAGAAGTCCATAGCCGCAGCAGATCGGCTTATTCAGGAAAACCGGCGTGTCACCCTGGCTGAAATGGCTTCCTTGCCGAATATGAGCTTCGGTTGAGTACAATACATAGTGCATGATGAACTCCGCTACAGAAAAGTGTCCGCTAGGTGGGTCCCTCAACAGCTGACGCAGGAACTGAAAGTCCGTCGGGTTGACGCATGCCAAGAGCTGGTGAGGCATTATGAAGAGGAGGGTGAGGATTTTATAGCTCACATTGTCACCGGGGAAGAAAGTTGGGTGCACCATTTTCAACCGGAGACGAAGCGTGCAAGCAAAGAATGGCGACATTCGTCTTCCCTGAAACCAAAGAAATTTCGCAGCCAGCCCTTTGCATGGAAAGTCATGTTGACTTTATTCTGGAACACTACATGCCCCCACATACGACAGTGACTAGTGCCACCTACACCGACCTTCTCAAAAACCATTTGAGGCCAGTGAGAGGCACAAGGCGAAGGAGATTGCTGAGTGCAGGTGTTTTGCTTCAACATGATAACGCCAGTCCTCATTCTGCTCGTGCAACCATGAAAACCATCGATGACCTACGCTTCAAGTGCCTACCACATCTGCCATACTCACCAGATTTGGCACCATCTGATTTCCACATCTTTGGTCCATTAAAGGAGCACCTGGGAGGGCAGAGGTTCAAGTCTGATGAAGACGTCCAATTCGCGGTGCACGAGTGGCTACGCAGTCAACCGAAAGAATGTTTCTCACGCGGTATCAAAGCACTACCTATCCAATGGCGTAAGTGCATTGAATTGGGAGGGTACTATATAGAATAATAATGTACAATCAAACATTATCCCTGCATTAAAATAGTGGAAAAAAGATTAATTGCGGTTTTCATTTGATTCTCCCTCGTATAATCCTGATCTTCTACTGACGATCTTGAGACGAAGTTTTGAAACAGTGAGAGAGAATGAAACCTGGAGGATAAGAACAAAAAGAGAAGTACAAGAACTGTATAATAATTCGGATATTGTAACAGAGAATAAGCGTGGACGAATTAAATGGTTAGGATATGTATCGCGAATGGAAAATTGTAGTGTCCAAGAAGGTAGGACCAGGTGAAAGACGAAGGACAGAAGTTCCAAGGAAAAGGTGGCTCGACGACGTGCAGGAAGACGTGAGAAGACTGGGAGTCCGGAATTGGAGGACGAAGACAACAATAGAGACGACTGGATTCTGTTCGTGAAGGAGGCCAAGGCCCTACATGGACTGAAGCGCCAAGGAGTAAGTAAGTAATTAACTGTGACAGTAACTCAGTTAATTTTGAAAAGTAACTTTCCAAACAAAAGTTTCTGAAAGTTTCTTCTAAATCTACTATTTGCACACACAGGTTTCTCGGGACTAAGCCTATTTTTTTATAGTTTCCAGTCGAGACACATAGTGGATTGGATCCCAATGTAAACTAGGTCCAGTATGGATTAGTTAATAAGTGTTATCACTACACCTCAATACGATTCTCTTTAATCTTTATTAACGCATGTAACACATTCGAAAATACATTATTGAGTATCTTTTTTACATTTTCTAATAATATTTAATATTGTTGTGTTTTTATAAAAAAATAAGCAGTATATATCTCTACCAAACGAATCAAAAAATACTACCTTGAATGTAGAGTAAAATATCTGAAACAAAAATTTTAAGATTTTGTAAGAATTTTTGTAGCTAAGTTTCGGAAGAATTTCTTCCCTGCGAATCTGTCATATCAATGTAATCATCATTCATCCTCATTGTTTCAGTTGACTTAAAGGACCTAAAAGAATACATTAGAACACAACAATGATGAACTAATAATTAGACATTGTTGATAAATGCAGCAGTATCTATGAAACAACAATCAAATGGTATCACTTGCAAGTTTACGCATAAGTATTTTTTGAATTTAACTTGTTCACGATGTTGTAGTTTAGTTGTAGTTAATAGTTGCAAGAGAAGCCTCTAAGTTGTTGCAGAGAGAACATTTGAATAACAAGGATGACAACGATCTCAAGAAAGCAAGACGACACTCAGTATTAGAATCTAGTGATGGATAGAGCACAACGTTTTCTTTGTCGAAGAAAATTCATTTATTTACACTTATATAGAGAGGCCGAGCTTACTGTTTACAGCAAGGTTGCACTTTGCTTACATGTTTATTTTGCATACCCTATAAATAGACCTAAGATTTTAGGCTTTTAACCTATTTTTCCTTTGCAGGTAAATAAGAAATAACAAGTGATATCAGCTTTCATTAAAAAACGAAACAACTTTAACGAAGTTTTATAGTGCCTAAAATAACCCATTTTGCTTGATACAATTATTGCCTAAATTAAACCTTCTTTAGGTTTCTATATTTTTTTTAGGTTCTTCAGGAATGTTATATCTCACAGAGGTATTAATATGTTTGGTGGCGAAATAATTCAATAACTGACGTGTTTGAAACGTGTTTTCTCTCGATTTCCCTCCTTCCAAGTATATGATGTTTATCAAAATTTAAACAAAACAAAAAATCTCTGACGTCATTCTTACCTGCAGACAGGGGCAGCGAAAGTTAACAGTTCCCCCTACTTTTTACCCCTTCACTATAGACACTTAATGCTAAGCCTTGCCTACTAAGATGAAGTAAACTGCGCCCCCCCCCCCCCTCACCAGTCTCAGTTTTGTCACCCAATCGTCTCTACTGACTGCACAGTCCCAAGTGCAAACTTCTGATCTGTGCGGCATTGCCATCTCTCGTGCCAGTTTGGTCCTTTTTGGCATTCACGCCTTTCAAAGTAATGTTTTAACATTAACACTTGCTTTGATTGATTGATTGATTGATTTTGTGTTTTAAGCCAACTTTATGCACAGAAACGACAATCGGGGCTGAACCTACAGTTTAAAGTTGGATCCGAACCACTATGTACCTCCACCGAGTATCAAACCCAGAACCCCTTGATTGCAATCGCACTACTGACTATGTTTCTGTTCAGAGATAATTTTGAGCTCATGAAATGATCCTCACAGACAAGAGGTAGAGTTTGAGTGTCGATAACGCTAAAGGATTAATGGTGGTCACTAGAACTATGATAAAATTCAAGTGTAATTCCTTCTTTTCAAAGGAGAACTTTCAAAATATTCAAGGATACAAACAGATGTTTTCTCAATTCCAACCTTACGTATTACCAACTCTCACCCTCCCTTCCACCCACAAAAATATTGACAATGTAAAGGGTTCGTATGATTCCAATGTTCCAAAAAATTTACCAAATCAACTTCAAGATATATTATTTTGTAATAATCTTCCGTCTGTCAGATAGATTGTTCTGCAAAAGACACTAACAAAGTTAACGGATTGACAAAATTTTGTTCTATTTTCCATGTAACTTTCTTTTTCTTCCTAAAAAAATGAAAGTTAAACTGAGAGGAACTTGCCTCAGGGAATTTATGAACATATTTATATTTAATGGGATTTAGATTAATAAAAGTTGCAATTTTTCATGTCTACGGAGAAAGAAATTGAATAGAGAAAATATCTGGTTGTACCTTTTTTCATGTCTTGCCAAAATTGATGGATAATTTCCAGAGCCAATAATTCACCCATAAATTCCGGAGCCAATAACTCACGTGTAATTCTCGGAATTCAAGGAATTCCAAGTGAGTAGCCACCCTGATATTTTGCAGCAAATTATACATACTTAATTCATTTTTCATATCAACAAGTAACTTTTTCTAACAGCACAAGTGCAGTATTATAATAATATGTAGATCATTTCGTAAATGATATAATGAAATGAACATTTGTTTAGAAAATTTATATTTGGATATTACGGTTCTTGTGAAAGTTTGTTTATAACGATTGTATCTAATCAGTATTTTTCTGGAATTTTGTACCAAATTAAATCTTTTTGCAAATCATTTCAGGATTTTTCGAGTCTAATTTAAGGTTTTTAAAACCTATTTTAGGATTCTTAGAACGTATTTTAGGATTTGTAGAGCGTATTTTAGGAACCTAAAGCATATTTTTTAGAACCCAAAAATTCGAGGTCTACTTATAACTTTACACATTCATTAAAAATATAATATAATATTAATACTAAGATTATTAATGCTACACTATTATATAGTAGTAAGGGTCTATTGCGGCCCTTGCTTTAAATTGACAAAATAAATACTAATGGATTGATAATTGCGTTCTGTACATGCAATAATGAAAAAGCACGATACTAAACATATAGAACACTATAACCTGCCGCAAAATTAGTTTGGTATTGACGCTTGGGAAGCACGTGTTGAAATCGGGTCTACGGCACTGCGGGAGGGTGGGTTGCTGGCATGCGAGCCAATCAAAATCTTCCCAGTGCTTCACCCAAGCCCTGGTTACCTAGCAACAGAAAACGTTTATCTCGGTGTTGCCGCTTATCGGGCGATTCTTCCTGCGATCAGATTTCATGTTGTTGGGAGAGGACGTGTTGTTTGTTTGTTGCCTTGCTGTGATATTTTAACCGGTCCGTTGTTTAGTGTTTATTGGATTTAGAGTATTCTTTGTTGTATATAGCGTGTTGTTCTAGTTGTTATTTTTTGCAAATAATTTTCTGTGTTCTTGAGTGTGTCGTGAGCTTGTGTGAAGAATGTCAAGCACAGGAGGCAATGCTCGAGATGACAATGTACCAAAGGGGCCATGCACTAAAAGAAAAATGAATTCTTCTCAAAGGACAAACGCGGGAGATGGTTTGTTCTGAGCGCAAATAATTTGAGCAAGAGAAAAACAATGGGGCTCCAATCATTTCTGTAAATAAAGTTCTGGACAGGACTGCTGCTGCTTTCGGCGTGTCTAAGAACACTATTGTTACCATAGGGAAAGAAAAATATAATGTGGTAGAAATAAATAAATAAATAAATAAATGAGAGGCTTCAAAATTGGAAACCCCAGGAAAGAAGAGGAATATCAATAAACGCGTGACAAATTTAGATACCTTTCAGCAAGATGCTATTCGTCGCCATATTTACTCTTATTATAGGAGGAAAGAATATCCCACAGTTGGGAAACTTCGAGTTTTGTTGAAAGATTCGGCATTTTTTCAAGGTGGGGAAACATCTTTAAGGACAGTCATAAAATATCTGGGATTCTCATACAAAAAAAAATAGTGGACGCAAAATAAAGTAAAGTATATAGGCATATGGGGATGTGGAGGTAAAGCTCCACACATTCTCGACCTCGACCTAGGCCATATTATGGAGGTGATGTGGTTCACCAACCGCCTTTACCGCAGGTTTGCCCCAGGTACTCACTTAAACTGAGTCGACCCCGGAGCCGCTCGGGATATTTGAAAAAGTTCCACAAACCACCGCGGGTCTCACACGTGAAAGTCAGGCGCCCCACCAACTCAGTTGCGGTATAATTGAAAGACGGGCAGACTTTAACGGCGACTTCGGAAAGAAATGATTATTGAAAGTGTATATACAGAATGGATTGAAAAGGTAACCTGTAAACAATGCTCGTTTCGTTAATTCGTTCATGTTGTAAGGGAGCTGGAAATGAAGAGAGAAAACAATAACACATTCATCATTGTTGTCATCATTGTTATTCCGTTTTCCTCGAAAAACAATAACACATTTCATCATTGTTCCCTTTCATAACACGTTTTCCTCGACACAGCGTCAGACGGCTGCCCTGCGTACCGTACCGTACCGCATGATATGGCAACACCGTGACGCGTGTTCCTTCAGCTCTCAATAGTACCAAACTAATTTTGCGGCAGGTATAAGCACCACTGCTTTGGACATATGTATCGCCACCGAATATGCAGGAGCAGATACAATTATTGCAATATGCAGTGTAATACGATGTAAAAAGACCAGGACAAATTTGGAAAACAGAAAATGACATATATCCCATTCGATTAGTATTTAAGTTGCCAATTTTAGGCAAAGGCCACTGGTTGACCTTGCCTTTCCAAAGGTTGTTTTCTAGAAACGTCTAGAACACTACATACATCAATCAATTTAAAATGCAAGAACTTCAGATATCGTAGTTAAGAATTGCAGAAAAACTAAAACTGTATGCAGGTATTGAATAATGATTTGGTGGTAAACCTAAAAAAACTACAAAATTTCACGTTCTGGTCAATATGTTTGAGATTATATATATATATATATATATATATATATATACCGTGCGTCCATTTCGATCTGCAGCCGAGAGATCGGGAGAAGCGTGGCGGGCGGCACTGACGGAGGTGCCGACATTTGCGGCCTGAAATGCCCGCTTATTTTTATGGACATATGCAGACATTTATATAAATATTGCAAAACGAGCACTAACCTGTGTTATAAGAGTATGGCTTTAATTTTAGTAGCTTAGTGACTGTATGTGCCGATGATTTTGACACGCCCACCTCTTGTGAAACACGGCGTAGAGGTTTGTTTGGAGAACGTTCTAACGCTGCACCAATATCATCGAGTTTTGCTTCGGTTAGAATCCGTCGTTTTTGCTTAGGTGTTTTAAAATTTAACGATACAGTTTCTCGTAATTTAAGGACAAGATGTCTAACCGTATCTCTGTGTGGAGTTGAAACGCATGGGAATTTCTGTACAAATTACCTACACACGTCTCGACACGAGTTTGTTTTCACGTAGGTACGTGTCATACATAAAAAAATCTTTGTTCTAACGTGAATCTTGCGGCTGGCATTCCAATCGTCTCACTGACACGTCACACATACACACTACAATAACACAAACAAGTAACTGCAAGTAACCAAGAATAACACTCTTGCGCACAGTACGAAATTAACACGCTCTTGGTTTACATTGCTCGCCACTATATTTACAACTCTGTCTTCATCTAGTCGCGAAGGAACAAAAAACTCGAGCTCGGAGATTTCGGATTGCAAGGAAGCTCACGAACACTATTGACTTTTAACGGTTTCTTCTACAGCGTAATCTTGATACAGTGTTGCACATTGAAACCTCCAAACGATCCCCATCGGCACAAAACTCTTTCAAGGATATAAACTTAAGCAGGACGTTACTGGTCAAAACTATGATTAAAATGTTTTATTATCTGTGGCTCTTAACATCGTTTCTAAAGCGTATTTTTTGTGTATATAAGAGCAGAACTTGGATGAATTACAGAACTTTTGCGTGTTATAACACAGGTTAGTGATCGTTTTGCAATATTTATATAAATGTCTGCATATGTCTATAAAAATAAGCGGGCATTACAGGCCGCAAATGTCGGCATCTCCGTCAGCGCCGCCCGCCACGCTTCTCCCGATCTCTCGGCTGCAGATCGAAATGAACGCATGGTATATACATATATCATCTCAAACATATATATATATATATATATATATATATATATATATATATATATACATATATATATATATATATATATATATATATATATATACATATATATATATATACATATATATATATATATATATATAGTAGTCCTCCTCCGTAGCCGAGAGGATTAAGGCGTTCACTCGTCTTAAGTTTGTTCGCTGCGGGACGGCGTAGGTTCGAATCCGGCTCTGGTCTGAATTTATTCGGCCTACGTATAGGGCCGGTGGCAACCCACCATCGTAGGGGAATTGGGGAGCTCCGAGTGAGTGAGCGTAATCCGGTCGCGAAGTCCCCTAGTCTGGCTGCAGATCTCCACGCCCCCTTGGTGTACCACAAGAGTGTACCACAAATATCTTTATAACTTTTACAGGAAATAAAGCAGAAACCTTTTTTTTGTGATGCTATTCGAAACCCCACATGGGCACCATTCAACTTCAAACCATATTTTCAGCGGCATGTCCCTCTAATTCTGTAGTTCAGCTCATCCAAATGCTTGAACCTTTGTCCAATATACGTTATTATTAACGCCCCATAGAAACAAATGCACCAAGTTAAGGTCCGGTGTACTTCAAGTCCAAGGAATTGGACCTGTATGCATAGATGAAATATAATCCATCTGTCGGAAATAGATTAATCAAAACACTCACGTACATAAAGTGACTAGTATGGAGATACACCGTAAGATGTAGTACAAGAAACAAGAAAATTTTGCTCTGTTAATTTGTTTCGATTTTATGGAGGCAGGGTCAACGTTGTAAAGCTAAAATTGGAACACACTGTATTTTCTGATTCCTAATTTTCTGTACTTTATCATGATTCTCTCCGCAGGTAAAAATCATGAAGAGATTACATGGTGAACAAATAATTGAGAGAAGGACAACTTAGGCTTTTGCGAGATTCAAACCCAAGCTTTTAAACTGAGCACATGGTTGGTTCTCCGGCACAAGGCCGTGCGGTGGTACCATCCTTTCGTCCCTCTCCAACTGTAAACAAAAGAGGCCCCCACAGATGGTAGAGACGTTGACGGCTTTGTGTAGCTTTCCACCAAAATCTGCTTGCACTACCGTTGGTATTTCTTTTATTTGCAGATGATAGCGCCCCAAGTGAGAATGAAATACTCTGAGCACATAAAAACGAGTCTCTCCTCAGAGGTTATGGAATGAAAATAACTTTTTCTTTCGAGATGTAAGGGATGATCTTCTGAAATATCAACATCTATTCCACGAAGTTCATCCTGGAGCATTGTTTGAGGCTAAGGAGGTTGAGGCGCTTGAGCCGCCTGTTAGTACAATCCCCTGTGAGATTTGTAACTTGTTGGTGATTTCCTCTTCAGAAACGAAACTGAAAACAGTATTTTGGAGTTAAGATCCTCTGGTGACTGTCTCCAGCGTTCCTGTCAGTGGATAGCAGAACTCACGTGATACCGCCACTCAGTGGCAGAAACTATACCAGGATATATATACCTTCAGAGGTACAAACAAAAGCAGTTGCAAGTCGCCTGAGAGGTATAAATCACGGCTGCCGCTGTGTTTCTGGAAATTTCCTTGCCTTATCATGTACATATTTTCCAATTCTCGAAGATATCTAACTGTTATGAACATTTCAGCTGAACATACATAATTTACAACGTTTTTAAAGAGTACAATACACGGAAAATAATCGGTTTTCGTCCGTCGTCTTGAAACTCTTTAACTGATTTTGCTCAACTGCAACACTACACCACAAACACTCGCAAGATGTATATTAAAACGTGAAGTGTAAGGGTTGACTTTTCCATGAGATTTTTATGTGAGATGTCCATAAACTTTATTACTAAAATTGCCCCAATATTTTCATAGATTTTTCTTGGTCAGGTTAACAATAAATATAATAATTATATGTGTGTTTCATCTACGTCAGAAACTGATGTATTGTGGCTTCGAGCAGCCATGATTGAAGCAAGGTGTTGTAAGGATATGGAATTCAAGCGGGCGACCGGAAAATACTAACAAATACATTCGTGATTTAAAACAAATGTGCAGTTGGTGATGATATACCGAACGCTACGTGATGGATATTTCCTTGCAAACGACAAATAAAATTGTCCGCAAACATGGCGGAAGTGCGCATCCTGACGTCACATGAAACCCACCTATACATATCAGTACTAACTATTTGAAATGTTTCAAAAATAATGAAAAGCTGTGTGCTGGATGGTCGCTTGAAGATAGAATGGAAAAGTCTCCCAAAGGATATAATAATAATAGTAATAATGTGAGCAAAATGTGCGTCTCAAATATCATTTCCAAAAAAATGTTGTATCATTCTTAATTCTTTCAATGCTAATATAACTTCGTATTTATGTTTGTGGGCAAAACGATCATTTCGTCTCAGTTAAGTGAGAATATTAAAAGGAAGAGAGGTTGACATTTGAGCGCATTCCGATGACTTCGCCCTTTAGCTACATCCCGCTGAGGAAAGGAGACTAGAACCGCAGAATACAGCTGGTCTGGATCATTTTTATTACGGTCAAGATCACATGTTCAATCATAACAATTTGTGTTTTTAGAACCTGATTGAATTCAGATGGATGGGAGGCATCCATGCATCATCGAACGAGTACAACGAATACATGTGTTTTCTAGGAAAGAATAGTTGGAATCGTTTCTGTACCACGAATCAAAAGTTAAGAATTTATTGATAGTAGTGAATAACCCCTCTCAGGTAAACAGGGAATTCACTTAACTTCCAGGTCTTGCTCTACTAAGAATTATACATTCACATTTTTATTATTATAAGAGAAATCCACACGTACGCTTTTCCATTCAAGTACATTAAGATTAACAAGTATGTCAAAATATAAAACAGTGTTAAAGAAATTCGACAAGAAATGTTAAGTTCTACGGACATATGACGTTGTCTGCCTTGTTCCACATGTCAAACCGCAAGTGTCATCCTTCCATGGCAAACAATCGATTAGTTAGTTTGTTTAGTCAGAATTAATTCGAAAAATCTTGAACCTTTTTCTTGCACAAATCAAGACGGCTGCAGGAATGTAGGGTTTGAATAATCTAGCCGTTCGGATGAAGAATTGCAAGTCTGTAAAAGGTAAGCCATATTCACTACGTGCTGCTTTTCGTAATAACAAATGGCTATAAAAATTTAAAGGCATAACATACGCTGGACTTGTAACGTAGAACATTTTTTGTAACGTATAGCAGCCGACCCGTGGCGGAGTGGTTAGCATATCTTGCTACGACGCCAAGTGTGTCGGGTTCGAATTCCGTCCTGGGCATACATGTCTTTGAGTATGCATGGATGTTTGTGTGTGTCCGTTCATCAATTTCATTATATCATCACTCTTCGCAAATTAACCAAAAGTGTAATAAAAGAGAAGTAAAATAAAGCAAATCTATCAATCTGTAACATATAGTACAAAAAAAATAATAATTCAGGACCTCCTAGATGTCGTAACGGTAAGATCAACAGCTTGTAATCAAGTGTTCCAGGGTTAAATACCAATCTCGATTATCACATCTGTGGATAAAGTAGACTTACAACCAAAATTTTAAGAAATCCCACTCTAAGCACATTCAAAGTCAACAAAAAGGTGAAATTTTATGTTATGATGACGTAGTGCACATAAACCTATACATGTGAATGGGACTCCACCATTCAACTTCTTCAATGTTAATTTCTTACATATTTCCTTGACGTTAAAAATAACCAAAACGAATTCACCCATTTTTTGAAATGCCCGTATGTGTTTTCCAATGCAAACACTGCCGTGCTGATAAATAGACCCAATATAAGTAGGGCGAAGGCTCCCATTAGATTCTCCAGAAGAATCACAATGACATCTGGCTTCTCCTGGAACTTCATTCTCTTCAGAGCATCAAGGATCATCCTTTCAGCAGCGTCCTTCTTCCACTTTGTAGGTAGACCAGCTTCAACGCAGCTGGTGATTGTGTGCTGAAGTTTGTCACGAAAGGGAGAGCCTCTCTGCAAGAGGAAAACCTGAGGAGCGCTCAACACTCTGCTGGATGTTACGTGGAATAAAGGTTTCCCGTAACTATCGAATAGCAGATAACGATATGCGAGTACTTCTGGAAACAAGCTGGACGTAAGAAAGGCAAAATCACCTTCATTCACAACTCTCTTGTAGTTTTTCAAATTGTCATCCTCTAGGACCCAGTTAGCGTAGATCTCCATGTATATTGACTCTTTCAGTGTTCCCATACTAGATTTAGCTATCGTATCTCCTCCGACAGATAGTCTCATGTGCATAATATCTTCTATGGTGTTTATATGAGGCGTAACTTTAGGATTTCTAATGAAACCAAACAATGAAGATTGGTAAAGAGTAGCTAGTATCACCGTAGAAAATATCCACTGTACAAAGATAAATCTGAGTGGACCTGCAGGAGGGGGAGGAACGTGGACAGAACCGACTAAAGAAGCCGAGAAACCTGAAAGCAGAGGGAACCGATATGTGATCCTTCCCCATCGACGCAGCAAAGAAACGGCCGCTCTCATCCAGATGATGAGACTCGTTGAAACCAGAAGCGTGAGGGTCCACAGAGGTGGTTGGAATGCAAAATACAGGCTCATCCACTGAGGATAGAGACGAGGTCTTGGAACCACCCACGTGTATTCTATAAATTGCTGAATCTGCAACTCTTCACACCAGATGTTGCCATAAGTAGAAGTGCCAATGAACTTTATGCTTCCATCTATGACTCCATTCCGCATTTCTGCAAAGTCTCCTGTGACAGTTCCATTTTGAAAAATAAAACCGTTTGAATAAGTTTCGTTGTATATGTTGTTTGTTTCCAAAGTGAAGTTCATCTTCTCCATCGATGTCGTAACAAAGCCACCATGTAAACCTGAATAAGTGTCATTGGTTTCAGAATTACTCTCCGGATTAAAGTATAACTCGTAAGTAATCGCTCTTAGCTTAATTGGGCACTTGTGCATATTTTCCATCTTGTCTGGATACAAATCTCTTCCTGTGAGGAATCTCCCATTACTCAAGATATCCACAACTTCAGCTACCTCAACCGTTCTGCAGTGGGACTCGGTGAAAGGGAAGTAAGAGTACAGGACAAGAGAATCATCTTCACCAACTATCATCTCAGACTCGTTTTCTGCTGTTGGAGAAGCAATTACAATATTCAGCATAAAATTACTCTGTGCTACCAAAATCAAACCATTAATCGATTCTAATGTATTATTCCCAGTAAGAAGGAAGAAGTGTTTTGCATTCCGTCTCCATATCTTAAAATGCCAGTGATATTTGAACGGATACATTATCGTGGATACATTTCTGACAAGAAAGAGGTAGTAGATTTCTCTCCTCGTCGAAAACCATTCAAAGTCAAAAGTTGTCCACCAATTTCTTAACTTCATAGGTTTAATTATTGTTAGCGGCCTTGCATATTTCTTGCAAATTAGATCTGCAAACACAGTTGATTCTTTGTCATAATGAACAACTAATGTTCGAGCAGCTTGGAAATATTTTCTCAAAATCTCTTCTACCAGGTGAACAGTATTATCACGGATTGTTGTTGTTGGCACTGGTGATATAGTTACACAGAACGAATTGACGATGAACCACAGAGAAATAAAATGGAACTGCATTTTCTTCATATTTAGATCGAAGCAATGGACTCTAAAAGACAAGATATAAATATAATTGGAGCAAATAATTGCAAGTTTCTTGACATTTTAATATCTTCCATGTACATTTTATACATTGATGATTAATATGTAGAATCTGTATGTTTGGAGTAAAATAAAACCATACCAAGTGGCAGAGAATGACTTGATGTTACAATATTAAAATTGTATCAGATCATGACTTACAATATTACCCTTCTAGGACAGAAACTATTCCTGTGAGCTCTTTGTGATTTCTGAGGACTAGATTTGGCAACCGCGTAAGTGACTTACACTAATTTGATCTGATCTCTAAGGAGTTTTGGGGTGTTTTACAGGTGACCCTTTCTCAAGATACCCAAATGCCAACCTCACTTGCACGGAGTACACTCTGGACTGCATTTTACAAAGAAATGCGATTCTGATGTCTTAACACATGGCCAGTGTAATCCTCTAGATCTGTTTGTGATTGTCCCTCAATCTATTTATTCTTATCGCCATTCACCACCATCTTCGCAATTTGCCAAGAGTGGTAGAAACGAGAAGATAAATCATACCTATACTCTATCTCTGAAATCTGGTGAGCAAAGCCGCCCATAAAATTAGAGAAGGGGAAAAGTGAGTGGGCGGCGAAGAGGTACAGGCTGTTGTAGGGGATGCAGTCGATTTTTACCCTCCAAGTAATCCCATCTCCTTGCAATTATTCATTAGTCGAGTTCACTCGAGTCACTACTTGCTCAGAGACTTCCTTTTGTTCACTCGCTCCAGAGATTCCCGGGACAGAGTATCAGGAGTCTTATTAATGTGCAATATCCATAGTTGGACAGTTCAGGTCATTGAATGGTCTGGCTTCTGTCGACTGTTGTTATCAAACGTATGCTTTATACAAAGACTGGCTGATTGCCCGGCGTTGCCCGTGTATTTATTTATACCGATATTCTTTTAGACAGGAAAACGATGAATTATAACTATAGTGTAAAATGAACTGGAGTTGAACCGCATTGGGAGTGTCACTATTCATCTTAGCGACTCCGTAATCTATGGATTACACACTAATATAATTTATTTTCGATTATTTTACAAGTCACTTTCTTTCCACCCCTAGGGGAACCAGAGGTGTATTGGAGTTGAACGGCATAGGTAATGTCACTATTCATCTTAGTGACCTCGAAAACTATGGATTCCAAACATAAATCTATTGTTTTACATATCACCAGCTTCCCACCCCTCCCCTAAGTGTGCCAAAGGTGTCTTGGAGTTGGACGGCATTTGAAGTGTCACTATTCATCTTAGTGACCCCGAAAACTATAGATTCCGCACTAATATCGGTTTTCGATTATTTTTACATGTCACCCTCTTCCCACCCCTAGGGTTACTAGAGGTGTCTTGGAGTTGAGCGGCAATGGGAGTGTCACTATTCATCTTAGCGACCTCGAATACTATGGATTCCACACTAATATCGGTCGTTTTCGATTATTTTTACATGTCACCACCTTACCACCCCTCCCCTAGAGGTACCAGTGGTGTCTTATCACCACACATTGCAAGTGAAATGCGTATTAAGTTTGGTTGAAATCGCTCCAGGCGTTCGAGAGTTATGTCGGTACACACACACTCACACACACACATCACTTTTAATGTAGAGATACATGGTGACTGACAAACTTCCTCTTCATACACTTCATGCCCTTCATGTAATCTAAGTGTCCCGGGTTCGATACCCGACGGAGCTACATAGTGGCTCGGAAGAAAAACAAAACTCACACCTTATCAATGAAGGCTAAACGAGACTGCTTTAAGAGCACCCACCAACCATAGCGAAACTTATTCCCAGGTAGAATCGAACACCCTGGCCGTTGATTACAAAATACCGAACTCTTATCTTCGTGCGTAAACGCTTATTGACACCGGCAACATAATTTTCTTTAAAAAATAGATTATAGTGTTATGCAATTCGACAACAGTGGGAGTCGAACACAGGATTTCTTGATTTCAGCATTAACTTTACACATCTTTCCAATTTAGATTTCCCTAACTTTCGGGACTTTATAAAATATAGATCTGAATATCCAATTTGCCTACATTTGGAATCGAACCCGGAACCCCTTGATTAAAACATCAGCTTTACACAATTAAATTTTATAATATATATCTTGCGGGGTCAACCCTATCCGCGCTCCTGCTGCCACCGCCGCATGACAAACCCGACCACCATATTGTTTGATTATTAAAATACTATTTATGCACAGATGGGCTAATCAGGACCTACAGTGGGAACAATAACAATTGCTGCATTTGACTACAAAGGGAATCGTAGCCGCGACCTCTTCATTACGATGCAACAACACTAAACATTAGGCTGACGAAATCGCATTTTCAACACCGCCATCCTGCATGCTTTATATGCACATTATGCTCACACAGGCTAATCTGGACGATGTTTACACTTACAATACGATACTAACTCTACCAGGAATCGAACACTCGACTTCCTTAATTACAGGGTACCAACCTTAGCCATTGGCTTTTGGGGTACTATACCTTCGCCGCCATCTTAAAGTAAGCTGTATTTCATATCCTCAAGTTTTGCGCATTTACGCTCTATTGACGCATATCTCTAAATTACATATATTAGGTTAGTAAACACCCAGAAATAACGTCCAGTGTTAATCAAACCCTAACACTTCCACCTCAGCACAGGATCTGAGACGGATGTCTTCAAACTCAACAGGGATATCTATCCCGGAAGTGACATAACACTGGAGGTGTTAGATTTCTGCTGATTCATGGATCTATAATGCCACCATTACTTCTCATGGATATTCGTGTGCAGAAACAAAACGTGATCCAAACTGCTTACTTACTTATTTCCTATCCAGAAATGCAAAGAAAACTGGTGTAACTCTTGAAATAATTCAGTCTGGATATTGTTGTGCAGCACCAAGTACTGTAAGTATCTTCCTATAGAGTAGAAACCTATAGGCTACCAGGATAATAATGCGGCCAATGAGACACCTTGAATCGACTCACAACTAATGGGAGTATATGTTGACATCTCAACTGATTTTGTTATTACTTGTCTACGTCTTGGGTATGTGATTGCAATGACTGTATGAGGTAATATTTACAATTACTTTAACTTTAGTATTACGCGAAGCCTAATGGTATCATAAAACAGTGAACAGTCCTGCGCCGTTAAAAGGTAATTTAATTGCAAAAAGTTTGCCTTTGTATGTCTTTGGTCAACATGTAAGTCATATAATGTTGCAACAATCTGCATGAGAGGGCGCAGGGGAAGGGGGTTTCGGGCGCCGTTGCCTCTCCCTGGAAAATATGTGTCAAACTACACAGGACAAAAAGTGCACAAACTGCAAATCATGCACTTCTTGGTTCATCAAAATACACACAGAAATACATTAGAGTGTACGATTACCAGTTGCTGGTCCATTTGGTGCATTAAAAAATGAGATCAGACACGATTATTTGAAAGAAACCAAACATTTAACTGTTTCAACTGATGCATCAAAAGGTCATCCATCATGGTTTGATGGATTTTTAGTTCTCTCATTCTAGTAGTAGTCCCGGCGCTTTGGATCATTACATCCGGTGTCATGTTACATCCTGTGGTTGTGGTTGAGAGCAGGGATCGCTGATGCAGCAGAAATTTGATTCTCTGTTGACCTTGAAGACATCCGTGCTCAGAGCCCGGTGCTGAGGTGGAAATGGGAGGGGGTAATTGACCCCCGCTGATGTCATTATGAGTGTTTACTAACCTAATATGTGTGTGTGTGTGTATCTGTGTGTGTATGTGGAGTATATGCGGGCGCATTCAGCGTGAATGCGTGAAACCTGACTTACAAAATGGCGGAGCAGTTGCTGTACCCCAAAAGCTTAGTGGATAAGGTTAGTGCTTTCTAATGAAGGGTGTCGATAGAATGATAGATTGATAGAGTTGGTGTTTGTAAGTCAACTTTATGCACATTAAGGCTAATCGGAGGCTGGACCTACAGTTTAAAGCGGGGATTGGAATAAGTATGTGCCCCCACAGGGAATCGAACCCGGGATCAATTGAATAAAATACAACGACGCTACCACTTCGTGATCGGGGAGGAAATTTGTGAAGGGTCTCGAGTGTTCGATTTCTGTTGCGATTAGCCTGTGTAAGCTAAAAACAAGGGGGGAGATGGTGATTTAAAAGCGATTGGTTAATGTTTTCGACTGGTAATGAAGAGGTCTCGGGTTCGAATCAGTACGTAGTCAAATGGAGTCAATTGTTTTTGTCAGCCATTAAAGGCCTCGATTAGCCCATCTATGCATAAAAACAATAGGGCTACAGCTTTTTGTGGGCTGCGCGGCGCGTAGATGGGAATGCATAAATTTCTCCATATTACATGCATCGACAGGAGAAATATCCGTGCATCCGAGACACTGTGCTCGAAGTTCGAGAATGCAAAATTCCACACATTTTCCAAATTAGGCTTTTAGATATGGCAACACTGTTTCACACATACGCTCCGCATGCTCGATGCACATGAATATGTTCATAAAGTTCCGCCACGAACTTTCTGCTATGAACACTATCTCCAAGGAACCGTAAGCTGGGTTTTTTCTTATAATGATTTGACGACGGTTGTAAAGTGTGGTTATTAACAACTCATGTTGCTCACTTAACAGTTAGGGTGTAGGAAACACGAGGTTGCTCAGCTGGAATAGCGATGTAATTGTCGATTACTGGAAACAAATCCTGGAGAGCGTGCCACTTCCAGCTCAACACCGGCCGCTCCGCTTCTGTGTAGCCTAACAACAGGTTATCCGATTGAGATAACTTTTGTTTTCGAAGCATTGAAATAGTAGACATGATCCAATAATAACACCGAGCGTATAAGGCTGGTTACTGTTTTTGGTTCCTCAGGCAGTTGCTGATCGCTTTCTTTCTGAAGAACCCCTTTGAAATTAGTGTACGGTTTAAATCTTTTTTTTCAGCCGCATCGAAATAGAGGATTCCATGACTACAAACTACGAGATACTGCATGTCGCAACGTGCAGGAATAGAATTGAAAGAAATGCGTGGGCGTGTTTTTGAGACGCATTCGCGCAAAGCAAACCAAACATGTGCTGGACAAAAAGGTGGTGGGCAGCGCGTTACAAAGTGCAATGGTCAGAGAAAAATCAGCAGAAAATGATGAACGTCATATTGAGGAAATATGTTATCTACGAGAATAATTTTAGAGATTGAAATAATAATGGATTTAAATGTTGGAAAGTTATAACAGATGCACAAATATTGGATAACAAATAGTATTTAATTTCAAGAACTGTTCCGGTTTTTTCTAAACTATTAAAGTAGCAACCGGATTTTCGATCTAAGGTTGAGTTTATAGATAAAGGGCATAGTGGATAATATCGACGATGTTTTAGTACTTGGTTGTTCTCGGATTTTCATCGCCATAATCCTCAACCACATTTGAAGCATACTGTTTTATCCTCTTTTTGAATATAAAATAATCCTGTCTCGGACAAAGCTTCTACAAATGGAAATTCTCTTGATTTCCAGTTTCTGAAAGAGGACAATCTAGCATTGAAAGAGCTCATCTCTGGATATTCCGTCATGGTTCTGTAAATACACAAAACAAGGTAAATATTATAAGTATGCTGGTGTAAACTGTGGCGCTACAAAATTATTAAAATACTCTCAGAAGCACAATATATGTAAATTGTATTAAATTTCAAACAGTATTTACTGTCAATATTTTCTAGTATACGTACGAAATATCATAATTTTAATTTACGAATCAGGAAATATGTTGTTATAATATTGTCGTTCTTTACCGGCACTGGGAATAAAGTTTGAAATTGACGCATGGTTTTACCAGACTCTATGGAATAAATACAGAAAACAGTAATGTCCATAGTATACACATGGACACTAAATAGTAATATCGTGTAACTCACCTTGTTATGCTATTAATCTAGATGAATATCTCTTTGATTATTAATTTCCATGAGAGCGTCAAATTCAGCGTAGATAACACAAGTCACAGTAGATTCCAGAGCCGATTTAAAATGGATTTCCTTTCTAACACCCCTTGTTGTTGAAGACTGCAGTGGGTATGGCACTTGCAGCTGCGTCTGGTGTTATATCGAAAACAAGTAATGCGTATCCCTGGGGGTATTCCTCACGCTATATATTGTTTCCTTCATCCATATAGTGTATCCCTGTTCCAGAGAATAATATGTTATATGCTGTTATGTATATGTTGTCTTTAAAGTCTGGTTGAAATGGTTTGCCAGGAATTTGGACCCCATCAACATATAATGTTAAGAAGTTGTAATTGAAATGTTGGATTTGAATGGGTTAGAAGATAAGTTACCGTTGAATGCGTCATTGGTAACAAACCCTACAACTAATCGTTTCGGGAGACTTCCAGGTATCAGATTATCAATTGTTTTTGAAACAATATCTTTCGGAATAGCTTCAGCTTTTAGTTGTACTCTTGTTAAAGGGTATTTTGCTGTATGTTTTTGCAATATGCGACTGTGACTAAGTTTGATGGATGAACTAACCGATACTTTTCTCACATATAATTCAGCATCCAGAATTTCCACTTTACCTTCACTGCCATCTAACCCCATCAAGCAGAAAGTGTTTTTCGAAGGTATCAATTTTATTCGCATTTCCACTCCATTGATCAAATATTTCTCTTGATTTAAAATATCAGAATGCAAGTAACCAAACATATCGAATGTTTTACTCTCTTTGGTTAGTTGGTTATGTTGTATATTGTTGTATATTGTCTTTATTGTCTTCCGAAACGCTATAACGGTCAAATATTGAGTGACAAGTAATTAATCTAATTGCCCGTTAGTAGGAATTAATTGCAATTGGTAATATTAATATCCGTCGCGAATACAGGTGTCTAGCGAACTGTCTTAGCCAGCACTAGCTTGCTCAACCACCGTTTTTCACCCGAATTCGGATTTACATGCATTCTTATGGGAATATCAAGAAAAATGCAACTTCTAAAGCAATGGACCGAATTGGATGAGATTTCAACCAGCGGAAGACCACATCATGAAAGTACTGATTCCAAGATTTGAGCCTAATCAGAACAGAAATACGGGAGTTATGAATTATTAAAGATTCATCGCTGGATTGAAAGGGAGAAGCTACCCTACTGAGTTGTCCTTGCTTTTCGTGACTGAATGCAATGGAGGAAGAGTTAGCCTAATCTCTGCGCAAGGGGCTGCTACCAGGGGTTAAGGACCGGAGTGAGCATTGACCAGGATAGGAGGACAACGGTCAAAGCACCAGAAACAATAAACAAGCACCTGATCATAGAGGGTACAGCGTCACTACGTTCAAATCTGGAATAAAAGGGATGATTTGGAATAGCGAGAGACAGTTTTGCAACAGTTTTGCCTACAATCGCCACCGGAGTGTGAGCTACGCGCGACCTAGCTGCGAGGTCTGGATTTGTTTTCCTCGAGTGAGTGTTTCAGAGCCATGGAGTAGAGCAGAATAGAACCAGGGGGTCGTTCTCCCCTTCGCCGTCAACGCATCCGTGCACATACGTGTGGTTATGTGAGTATAACGCCAGACACGTCCATCTGTGTCAATCGTCCGAAACAACGTCTAAAGTAGTGAAAGTTGATAACATTTGATATCCATGTGAAACCGCGAATGGCTAATCGCGTATGTTCGTCTCGTCGCCCAAGTCACGTATCTGTACTTACGAGTGACCGCGAAGAACTGACCTATTATTGCGCAAGTTGTCGTATGGAGTCGACAGTGTACGTGTACCGTCCTGGACTTCCCTGCGAAGTGCACGAGTGAAGCCAGGATCCGATGATGCCAGATGGAGCTGCCGACTGATCCACTTTCGCCAACCAGGATAACCGCGAGGTGCAACGATGGAGTGTGGGGGCCTTCCAAAACTGTAGGACCACTTTCACCCAACCCAGGTCAGAGGGAATGCAGCGATGGTAAGATCCAACCATGTGCGTGTGTGAGAAAGATGACGACTATCTACCGCGAATCTGCGTGAATCAAATCATTGCTTAACTTAAATCAGTGCTATGGCATCCCTAGGCATCGGTATTCCGGCGGAATAATCAATTTAAAGATGAGAGTTTATATTAACAGCAAACAATAGTTCATTGAATATATTTATACCTTCAGAAAAGATAGAAGGGGTTCGCACAAGGAACAATTATTCACTTTATGCTTAAAATCCTAAACGATAAATTGTAATAGGCAATGTAGCCAAGACATAGCAAGAGTATGGTCAAAGTAGTAAATAATCTAACCTTTGTATTTGTCATATTGTCGCGATATGCCATAGAATGAGAGAATGAATGTGAGATCGAGTGAAAGAGGGCAAGATGTAATGTCTATTTATCTGTGCTTTAATATATGTGTATATTCAGAAACACCGTAGTATTATGTAACGTCATTTCAGGTATTTAAAATCATATCCTCCTAGGTTTATTCTCGGTAACTCCGACTGTTAGGCACTTATCCTGACCGTATTATAATTCATGTAATGTTTAATTCGCCCAGCAGGTGAGGCGAGAGATTCTTCGATGTTGCGTTGCTAAGCTCAGTTCAGTTGAGTTAATTGAGTTAATTAGTTATTAAATTAGCAGCCCGTAACAACGCTATCAAAAGGTTCTGCTGTGTCCTTGTACTACAATGCACTTTGGAGATGAGATGATTTTGCAGCTATATCATAATTTAGTGCTTTTTCAAAATAAGACCTATATGCATGCATGTGAGATGGAAACGAGATGAGTTTGTTATTTAAGTAGATTTGTACTTCGCTGAACATTGCATTGAGAAAATCATTGACAGGGCCAATTGTTTTATCTGTGGGTAGAAATAACTGACCATTCGTTTTTACAATTATCGCGTCTATATTCAACATTGTGTGTGCCAAATCCACATAATCGTCACCATGGCCAGGTATTAAAACTCGACGGGGTCATTATCTGCCAGAGAACTAACAGGTTTGTATCCGATGGTGTGGAGTTGTAATATACTTGTCTGAATAGGCTTTACCGAAAAAATATCCAATTCACTTTTAAAACTCTCACACGATTTCTATCTGATTAGCGCCATACCCAATCAAAAATATCTGTTCTTTTTGAAATTTTTTACGGTTGCGTGTGGTTGTTTTGTTGGTCTTTGTGTTAGCATCGGATTTCTTCTTTCTCGGAGTAGTCCTTTCAGTTCGCTGTCTCGAAGCAGAGTGATTCTGTTTGGAATGTTTATGTCTCTGATAACCTGAACCAAGCATATCTGTTAGCTTTGTTTCAGCTATTCATTTCAGATTTGATCTGGCATCCGAAATTCAGGAATATAGTGACTATGTTAAGCATTTTTGTCTACAACATCATCTAACACATTTACCCCTGTTTTTAACAATTTTTTCCTACAGCTTGCGCTCCTTTATTGATAAAAGGCATAGCTGACCGAAAAAGACCTCCAAGAAAACTTCCAATACCATGACCTTTTTGATAGGCAACACCGTAATATATAGTACCCACACCAAATCCAGCTTGTTGATGGTAGTATTGAAAATATGGATCATTCATAATCAGAGCTTTTCACCACAACGTCTAAAATGAAGTTTGAAACACACTTGTCCGAAGGGTTGATTGATTGATTGATTTGGTGTTTTAAGTCCACTTTATGCACAGTAAGGCTAATCGGGACTGAACCTACAGTTTAAAGTTGGATCCGAACCACTTGTGCCTTCACCGGTTATCGAACCCACGACCCTTTGATTACAAGGCGACGACGCTACCACTGCGCCATTGGGGAGGCCTACTTGTCCGAAGGAGAATGGGAGATGTGCACCGGTGCTGTCCCTTAAATCATTTTCTATTTGATCGAAATTATGTTTCTGCACAGGGATGTAATGTGGTGAATCGAAAATTTTCACACCATCGATTCCAAAAGTATGTTCCATAGTATTCATGTTTATAATACGTAATAGAGGGCGATAGCATCTCTCACCATATGTGATTCCACAATATCTGTGTAAATATACATCCGGGTAGGAATTTCTCTTGCAACATTTTGAGGCGAGCGTCCAATTTTTACTTCTGACAAATCAATGGTCGGTTCAAAACCCAATTACCGTGCCAGCTGAGGTGATAATCGTACATTTATTTTTTTCTGCTTGGTAGATATATCAACTGTCACATGTTTGTACGCAGAATTATTTCGGAGATTAAAATTTAATGTTTCTGAATATTTATTGGTTTCTGCAACAAGGCTGTTTATATACGCGTAATAGCCTTCGGATATTAGAAGTTGGTTCCATTTGACTTCATTGATAGATTTATATTGTATATAGTTGTTAAATATTGTAATGTTTAGTATTGAATAGGGATAATACACTTCTACAAATGCCATCTCCCACTAGTTGGTTTCCAACTCCACACGGTCCTGAAGTTTTATACTGTAAATAGTTAGAGTATTGCTTGGGAAATATTTCATGGAACTGTTACTAGGCAGAGTAATATAGAAAGCTTTTCCTTTTTTCATGATATGGTATAAAGGATATTTGTAACACCGGGTCAAAATACCTACAAAAAATGCCTCTATCTTATTGACTCCAAAGACGATGCACTAATCAAAATATAAAATAATTTAGGGTAACCTTTCCGATGAACTAACAACTTCTTACTGGCTCCTTTACCTTTGGTCTCAAGGATTTTATCAATTTCATACATATCCGGTATGTTGCAACTCCTCCTTATAAAATATTCCATCGATCATGTTCCCGTGTAGATGCTTTAATTCATACACTTGAGGATTTCGTTTCAAAATACAAATATTTCTGTTGTCCAATTTTCCATGTAACCTTTATCAAAACGTTTTTTTGGTTTTTGTTATTCTCACTGTGTCTCCTATTTTGAATGGCATCTTCAATGCCAAGAGTGGAGATGAATCAGATTTGAGCTTTTGGTCATACATATTGTGCCATGCTTGTAAAATATTTTCAGAAGTAAGATCGGCTGGTGCCATTTTAATATTCGAGTGAATTTTATGATTATAAGCTTTCAAAAGCTTTGGGAATATTTTAACATAACAGCTGGTTCTGTTCTTTGTAAAATACTTTCACATGTTCTCCTTTAAAGTTCTCTTGTATCGTTTAACAATACTTGCATTGATATTAGGATCGTTTGTTGTAAAATAAATCACATTTTCTTTTCTGAGATATTGTTGCACAATACTGTTGGTAAACTCACTTCCTTTGTCAGTTTGTAATTTGAAAGGTTTTCTGTTGCATTGTTTGAAAATTTGCTGGAAAACCTTTTCTAATCATACACCCGTTTTATTTCTAACACGGATAGCTGTGGTGAATCGGGACTTGTATATCCCGTTTCGCCACATTCTTCGGCCCACCCTGTATAGAGGAATTAGACCGATGCGCGAGATTGTCAGTTCGCGGAGAAACTTTGTTTGTTTTCAAAGAAACTCGCATGGCGGCGACTAGACTGCCACCTAGCGAGCTTCTCGTAGTTCAAGTTTTCCTTGTTGAGCGGACCAGTGTTCTCTCCGGGCCGATTCCGATAACAACAACTCCAGCAACGGTGTTCCACGACGTGATAGCAGGCTGGGTCAAAGTGGCGTGACTCAGCTCTTATCTTCCGATACACCTGAGAGCTTTGACTAGCACGTGGAATCCTTGCAACACGGAGTTAAGTATTATTACAAGAATGGTTTAGTTATCGGGTTACTTTAATAGACATTTTTTTTTGAATCATTCATTTTTTTTATTTAAAGTTTTTTTTGGGGGGAAACATTCTAACTTCATTTTTTTTTAATAATTGCCCCGAGTCTAATTCCTCCAAAGTAAAAAGTAGTCAAAAGAAGGATGCAAGTGATAGTGGCAATCCAAAGAAAAAAAGAATCTATGACGTGGATCGTCATTGTAAAAAAAAAAGGGCGTTGTGAAAATCTGTTAAGAAAAGGGGGGGGTAATTGGTAACTGTTCTTTTCTGGAGAGAAACGAGTTTTAAATGAAAATACATTGTTAATACTGTTGTAACTAATCAAATAACTGTGCCACTTGTTAAGCAAAAATAAAAGGTATTTGTTGAGAAATTATCTAACTTTACTTTCATGTAATTACGCAAAGCGCGGGGCGCCTTTTAAGATAAGTCCACCCCTCTTTCAACATAACTTCTTGTGTAGCAGATTTATTATATTTTCTTTTGGCAAAGGGTCATAAAAAGGGGGGGAGTCGTATTTTTTTTTTTTTGATTGCTCATATACATGTCAGTTCGTCGGGAGTGGGACTAGACGAGCCCGCTATAAAACTCCCGACCAGCTGGCGGTATATGGAAGATATTGGAGCGACGCACTACTTAACACCAAAAAAAGGTAAAACTGGGATTAGTAATTTTGACTTGTGCCCATTTTGATGGTTAGGTCCTTTTGGTTTTTCTCCCTACAGCACCGAAGCCACCCGAGGTTGAAAAACTTAATATATATATATTGTAAGTATATTCTTTTGTGGAGGGTGTGTTATTTCTTTGTTTTACAGGGAGATAGCCAGGCAAAAAAAGCACGTACTTCCAAAAAATAAATAATGGCTTGTGACGGATTGTTCCAAACAACACCGAAAACGAGCAAGACGTCACATAGCCCAAGCATACCTGCTAAAAATATCGATAACTGTGAGTATATATTTATACCCTTTGATGTGAAACCGCAAACTCTGCATGTAATTAGATCAGCTTGCAACTAGTCATCGATATTATGCAGAAAACACAAATTTCTCGGAAATCGACGCTTTATAGGTCTATGCAAAGTGTATGTAGGTTGCATTGTCAACCAGTTTTTTTATTTTGGACAACGGTATACATTTTGTAACGGCTTTCCCTAGTGTTGATGCTGTAGAATAGGATGCTGGATGAGCTGGATTGTACCAGATATTCTTGAGAAATATTAGATAAGGCCAGAGCTCTGCTGAACACTTGCCAACCAAGAGCATAGCTTTTTTCTCATGGTCGAAATATATTCGATACATAATCGACAATACTTGAGCCTTCAATTTTATTATTATTAAAACAACTGCCCCATATTTATCCCAATCAATATTAATATTATGTAAAATCGTTCATACAACAGTTCGATTTTTCCACGATACATGCTACGTGTAGCAGCTAGAATTTCTTCTTTACCTACACTGAATTTGACGCTCTCATGGAGATTAATAATCAAAGATATATTCATCTGGATTAATAGCATAACAAGGTGAGTTACACGATATTACTATTTAGTGTCCATGTGTATACTATGGACATTACTGTTTTCTGTATTTATTCCATACAGTCTGGTAAAACCATGCGTCAATTTCAAACTTTATTCCCAGTGCCGGTAAAGAACGACAATATTATAACAACGTATTTGCTGATTCGTAAATTAAAATTATGATATTCCGTACGTATACTAGAAAATATTGACAGTAAATACTGTTTATTTTTTATGGCGCCGAAGCCTGATGCACGCGCATTTAGTGCTCCGAAATTTCAACTGTTTTCCGGTTGCTTGGGTGCTGTTGTGCTTGTTTTACTTGTGATGTGGACTCGAAGTACTGCAAGAGAAGAAATGCTGGACAACTGCAAGTGTGTGGAGGACTGGTCGCTTAGTTACAGGCGATTTTCTTTCTCGGCCATGAGCACGGATCGAAGTCTCGTGTGGACATCTTCTGGAAGCCGCAAGAACAACGCTTCCCGTTCCCGCCAGCCGCGTGGCTCGACCCAGCACTGCCTCTTGGTTGCGGCGTTCTCCCTCCTGCTGGCAGGCGACATTCATGTGAACCCTGGTCCCCAGGCGGTTTCCCGTGAACAATGTGGTTTCCGTATATACTACCAAAATGTGCAAAGTCTAACCAAAAAGTTATCGACTTTGGAAATATTCTGTAGTGAATTTCACGAATACGACGTGATTGGTTTCAGTGAAGTGTGGTTTAATGAAACGATCGGCGATAGTGAAATACCCCTGAAGGACTTTCAGGTATTCCGCAACGATAGAGGTTCACGTGGAGGCGGAGTAATGTTACTGCTAACAACAAGTGGCCCTGCATCAGACGTCTGGATCTGGAAACGTCATGCGAGTTAATATGGACTCAGGTAAATATAGGCTCACAGAAACTTTTAATCGGCTGTTTTTATAGACCCCCAAAATCGGGAACTGCAACCTTGTCAGCATTATTAGATTCTGTGCTGAATGCTATGAAGGAAACTGACATTATTCTTATGGGCGATTTCAACCTTCACATAAAATGGTCATCGTCGAACTCTGGCCGCTGCACAGACAATGATGACAGGTGGTTT